>NC_045753.1:8347529-8355177 GCF_008692095.1 Etheostoma spectabile
GCTGTTGATTCGATATAATGGCGATGGTTGCCCTTGCTCACGTTTGTATTTTAGGTGCATTATTTACCTGCTACAGTAGGCTAGTTACACTGCATTAAGATAATGTAATTAATAGTGGGTGTATTGTTATTATTTACTAACATATAGTATCCCTATGCATTGTGTATGGTAGCCTTTACAATGTTATTTATTTCTTTGCAGAACCACACACACAGCAATAGCAGAGCTACCCACGCCCGTGTTTGCGCTGATGCTTGATTGTAATATCAAAAGAGAGAAGTTGTCTCCGTCTGTGTTTTAACAGACACAACTGGGGCGAAGTTATAAACCAGGATCAGCTTTAGATACAGTCCTAATCTAGTCCTCACTAACAAGTCTCAAACAATTTCACTGGAGTTCCCGTTATTTTTTGCATCAACAATACCAAATATAATCTAATTGGATGGTGATATACAGACTTCTCACAGAATCACAATTGAATTCATATCTTGCTACTCGGTCTTCATCTCATCAACCTGGAGTCCCAGTCTCTGTCACAATAAAAAAGCTATATGTTTTAGGCCTATTGGCAGACATACATTTAAAATGTAAGCAACGGCATACAAAGAATAAAGAATAGAGCCTTTTCTCCATGTCCACTGTAGTTTCTCAGCGTGCTCTCTGGTAACATCTGTCTGTTCCAGGTAGCTTTGTCATTCACAAGGCTACTTTTACTTTTATACTTTAAGTAAATTTCCAAGCCAGTATTTTGTTACTTTTACTTCAGTAAAGAAGTGAAATCGGTACTTCTACTTTTACCAGAGTATTTTTTAACACAAGTATCTGTATCTGTACTTCTACTTAAGTATGGGAAGTGAGTACTTTTGCCATCTCTGGCGGATGCCGCTCCTTGCGGCTGCAAATCGTCACCAATGAAAAGGGAACTCTCAATAATATCTCACACAAGACTCTACGTCATACAGTTCCTTAGATGTGAAAGGGGCGTGGCAATGGCACAGGGGGCGGGCTAAACCAATGAAAATGGAACTCTCTGAGTTTAATGATACCTCGCACAAAAGTGTACATCAAATGGGTCATTCATAAAAAGGGGTGTGGCTGAAGCATAAGGGATTTTGGAGTTTGGAATTTGAAGTTGATTGAATCTCTCGGAGTTGTTCGTTAAAGTGTAGCACCTTGGGTTTTAGGCCTACCTCCTATGTTGTCAGGGTTGGACTCTTATGAATCCTGAAAAGTTTTGAGCCAGTTAGACAATCTACACTCAAGTTACACCCACTTCCTCTTTTGATGGCGAAACACACAAAATGGCCGGCCAACCATGGCCTTGACCTAGGACGAAAAGTTTTTCTTTTAGTAACTTTTCATCGATAACTTCTTAAGATGGCACAGACCAAACATTGTTGTTGTTTTGGCGAAATCTGCAGAAGGAGTTTGTTACAGAACGACATGGAAATGGCCAAAATCACACTAATTTAAATAAAAAATGGCAACTTCCTGTTGCGTCATGGGTATGGCTCCAATGAGCTGTTTTGTACATCTTGACATGCTACATATGTGTACCACGTTTCTTTAGTCTATGTAAGACATACTACAAGGGCTCAATTTCAATTTTTTTATTCTGTAGGGGGCGCTAGCGAGCCATATTTGTGTCTATTCCCGAAACCCTTAAAATACGTGCATTTTCACAAGGCTCGATGCGATTGCAAATTTCGGTGAGTTTTTGAGAATGGTAAGCCCCTAAAAAGGTGATCCATTTCAAGAAAAGAATAATTCCTTTAGTTTCAGTAGGGCCTTCAGCGCTCGGGGCCCTAATTATTTTGTCCACATCCAAGTTAGCATAAGACTAAAGCCAAAGCTAACTGGTTTTGCCAGCAGAAGTATCTATTGCGCTCTCTCCATGAGCCCCGTAGTGAAAAAGATGTGCTGAAATTTATACCATCATTTTGTACATGGAAGTCTAACTTTTTTGGCTTTAGATGCCACTGAGCAATGTTCATAGGAATGAACGAGCCCCGCCTCCAACGCTGTATTCAGTTTTATTCATACACCCATGCTTGAGTCAGCCGAAAAGCAAATGTTTGTGATAATTACGGCGATGGAATTCTTTGATTGCTGATTGGCCACTTGCCTTAGTTATGTATTTATGTCCCAACTAGTTAGGTTATGCCCCGTGTTGTCGTGGTGCAACCAATTTTAGTAGCCGATTTAGTTACAAACTAGCTAGTGCTTACTAAGCCTCCGTCGACTTCAAACCCTAACTTAGAAGTTACGCGTAGTAACTGGTGTTTAACTGGTGTAATATTAACCATCTTCCCCTCACTTACTGTAAGTGTGTTACCATGGTAATGATTGCAATTTAGCACCAAGTCATGACACAGCTGAAGAGGATGGGGATGTTATTAGTTTTGCAGTTATTTGCTCATAAATTATTATTATTATTTGCACATGACATTGGCCGCCCCTGAGTCATGCTGCTATAGTAAGACTAAAAATTGATACATTTCGGTAGAAAGTGATTATTAAAAATGATTTTCTTCTTTCCCGGGATTCTGAACTGAGCTGGCGGAGGTCTTTTGCTGGGCTCACACAGATTCTTCAAAAATAGAATTGTAGTACAGAAAGTAGTAGTAGTAGTAGAAAGTAACTCTTTATTGAAAAGTAGATCCTATGTTGCTGTGAATACTCAGGAAGGGTGTCATGCTTTTTGTGGGAGATCAGCTTGCTTTATGTAATTGGTTCCTCTCATAATCATACTTATTTGAAATATTTGCATTGGTTGCATCACAGGGATGAGACACAGCCTTGTCAGCTGATGGGATAATGGAGGAAGTCTGTGAAGAAAATAGGTGATTACTACTGTAGATGGCCAAAGAGAGGCTTACTGTTCTCTTACTGTACTTGAGGGTATCATGACACAAAGTTGAAAACTTCTCATTTAGTTGTTTTTCACCAAGAAGGGGAAACAAACCAGGGGAGCTCTGTTAATGACTGTTACAGCGACGTTGGAGCGGATGTCGGAGCAGTGTCTCCCAATCAAAGCAGAATGTGTCCCCGACCTGTAGCCTTGTCTGACCCACTTCAGCTCTGCGCTGCACATTCACTTTCCTAATTGCCCACCTGTGGGCATCCTAATTGGCTTAGTACAACGGTTTTAATTAGGGAGAGTACCACTATTAAGACCCCAAGACTGCCTCCACGAAACTAAGACACGACTAGAAAGACGATGAGAGAAAGAGAGGAACTCACCACACAGGGTTCAAAATGACTGTTTAGTAAATGAAAACAAAGTGGCATTTTGAGCCACCTCACACACAAGCGAGTACTTAATGATGCGGATTAAAGCAGAGATTTATTAAGGAATCTGTAGAAGGCCATTAGCTACGCCTTTTTGATTTATTCACCGGGGACTGAAGCGGAGCAATAATTATGGAAATAACCTTTTCAGACCACAGCTCTGGGGAACACCCGACCAGAATAAGAATATGGATTCAGAGGGTGTCGATATCTTGTTTGGAGATGAGCTTTTGATAGCTAGTTAGAGGTTTCTGTCAGTACAGACATAATCACGGATGGCCGAGGATTGCGAGAAATTCACTGTTTCAATCCACTACACACACACACACACACACACACACACACACACACACACAAGAACCAAAATGTTAACTCCTAATGCAAACTGAATTATGCACAATGCAAGTCATGATGCTAGTTTTTCTCTTCTCTCTGCCCAGTGAGCCAACTGAAAGAAATGAGCTCAGATGAATGAAGTTGAGGTCAAGTGGAGACAAGACGCTCTGTCCCTGCAACAACACCCAGCCGGCAGTAAGTTTCCATCTACATCTATCTACACTACATCCATTGGGATTTTAATACCACAGATTCATTAAAGTCATTTCTAAAGCTGCTCTCAGTATCTTGGATTAAGGGCTTTATCATGTGGTAGCTTTTATTGTTTATTAGCTGGTTGGGCCAAAGGAAATAATTATGTCCGTGCGTTAACATCTGTGTATGTAATTAACCACGGGCTAGTTAACAGTTGAGCTTCTGTCCAAGATAATTTAATTTACCGATACTGCACTTCTAAAATGCCTTAGCTCTGTGTATGTTTGTACTGTATAGTATACATACACAGCTTCTACACTTATATGTACAGTGTATTATCAGTGACGTTCAAATTCTTTTCAAGGTATTTTTCTGATGTGGTGTTATAATTAATGTATTTGTTTACCCTCTTTGACTCAGGCTACTTCATTTTAACTTTGGTTAGAGAACTACATTTTCCATAATTGCTTTAACAAGCACGCAGACAATAATTTGTTTAATGTTTGCATGAAGATCACCTGTCCAACCCCTTATTCAGAATGAACATGTCTTGTGATTGCACTGCATTCTGGTCTAGTGAAGCGACAGCTCGTGTACAAAATTGACAACCTCGCCTCTTCAGTAATGGATTTTTCCCTTTTACCATCTTTGAATGTTGATGTGAAATGCTGAGTCTAGACTCTAATAGACATCATATCGTGTCATTTACTGAATTGGAAGTTACATTTTAGTAAACGTTTGTGGAGTAAAACGATTTGTTTCTTACTATTAATGAGGTTTTACAAGGACCATGATAAAAAATCAGGTTCTTTGTTGCGAGGATATGATTTTCTAAGGGGATGTGTGGGATTTTCCCCATTTTTGGTCTATATATCCCTGCCTTTGCTGAATAATTTTTTCCCCAGTTGGCACAAAATGTATCCCCCCCCCCATTAAAGTGCAATGCTAATTCCCCAATAGACCATATATTATATACCTAAAATAGAAGTATTTAAAACTAAGTAAAATGCTAAAAACACAAACACGAATAAATCCGAGCTTCAGAGTTCCGGGGCGCCGGCTACCAGGGGCAGCTGTTTAGCCTTCAATAGGGGACTGTGGGCCGGCTACAGGCACCGCCATGATGGTCCTTTCAGGGGCTGTGGTGGTAGTTTAGCCAAAAAAAAAGTGGGCGTCATGCGGCGATGACAGGTAAGTTTAGGCACCGAGAAACGAACAAGCGTTTTCTGGGTGAAGTGTTTTGGTTTTGCCGCAAAGGAAACTCAGCGCTGTGTTTTATGTTGACACCACGTTGTGCTATTTTATGTTGAGATTATTTTCCATTGGATATTAAAGTTCATAAATAGGTGTCTTGGCATGGCTGGCAGAGTGGCACTCTTATGAAAGGGGATTTAATTCTTTCATGTTTTGTTGTGCATGATCAAACATACCCTCTCTACTTTTCTCACAAATTCAAATTGTCCACGACTGGAGAGTTTTCCAGAAGCAGTGGGAAACCGCACACATGCACCGGACACAGACGGCAAGGGAATTTGTATCTATCGAAGTATTAAAATAATCACCTGCATACGGTTTGACTTACTGTTTGGGTTGACCTTTCCTCACTATCAGTAATGAGCTAATTGAACTGAGATGCTGAACTGAGCATTTACTGAAACAAACAGGAATATTCAGTGTGGACATTATATGTAATGGACTTTGACTGCCAATGATGGACTGTTAATGGTCTCCAACTGGACAGTACTCTGAGTTGAATGGTCTCCAAAGGATGCTACTTTTACTCATGTGGATGTCCAAATAGATGTCAACAACCACCCACTGGCATGCACTTATAAAAAATAAATGATTAATTTATGTCCAACTCAAATGTAACTTCAGAAAACCTTTGGTCTGCTTTAACCATTTAAGGAGCTGTAAGTTCTCAACCAGAACCCATCTGCACCATCATGAAGGCATATCCTTTTCCAGCATCACAAGTGCGCTCTTTATAGAACAATACATCACTGTGACAGATCTCATTTCTGAACGGGCAGGGAAAGTGCTTCCTTTGTATCTACCAAATGTATGTGAACGGCTGATCCTCGGCATTTTGGAGTCTGATGTTCTAACAGCCCAGTCCTTATACTCCTGTTGCATGTTTGTACACTAGATAAATGTACTGTATTACACTGTAGTACTCCCCTACACACAGAAACACGGATACGTTGCTGGGTTTGCACAAAGATGGAGGATCTATTCCATATGTAGAATGGACTGAAAGTTAAAGAGACATTCTACCAATTTTACACATGAACATGTTGTGCTCTTTGTAGGAATCGGCAACACTGAGCTGTGAAAACAGTAATGTCTTAGGTGGCTCTGGTGGAATCTTTAAGTCTGACAAAATAACCCTGATGATGTCATCAGGGAGTCATCTACAAGCAATTCAAATTGTCTTTAAATAAACCAACCCTATAACTGGAGGTCTGGAGCAGGCAAAGAGGTTCTAACAAAAAGCTGCTTTTAGTTGCATTACGGAACATGTTCGATCCAGCATGGTTGGGGCTTAAGCCCATAGAAACAAAAAGGTTGCTTCTAATTGACTTCACTGGTCTCTGTCGAAATCTATGGAGTTGCTGTGTCCATTTCTTATACTGTCCATTGGCAATTCGGCACAGGGTTAAGGGATGGTGGGAGTGTCACTTAAAGTGGCTGTTTGTGACGTTTAGTTTGTGTGGATTCCAGCGGCCCCTTTGGACCAAAGCGGTATTGTTTTTACCCCACCTGCTCGTGCTGTCATAAAGGGCTTTGTCTTTATGGTGCTGTATCGGCCACTGCAATACTGGGTCAGCGTTACCACGAGGTCATATATTTGCAATGAATGTTTTGCTCAGACAGAAAATCATTACAATAAGAGAACATGTTGTAGAATTCATTGCACACGGTATTTTAGCCTAGATGTACAGTGTTGTGAGCTGAACCGGGTAACGTTTTCACTGTCACTGTGTCAAGAGCCAAAGCATTAAGAGTTTGTTGTAGCAACCAACCTAATGACTTAGATTAATATGGTGCATTTCATGAAACCCAAGGACTCTTTAGACAACTACAGGGGGACAAGGAAAATGAAAATAGTAGGCCAACACACACTAAATGGAATAACACGTCTGCGTTAAATAGAAGGAGGATTTAATATGTTGGCTACTGACGTACAACCACATTGTGCATTTTAACTTTATTTTATGAATGAAAGACATATAATGGCGTTTTTCCATTACATGATACCTGCTAGACTCGCCTCAAATTGGCCGCGGTGCCCCGTCCTCTTTTTCCATTGCAGATTAGCACCGCCGCATGTGTGAGGCCAGCGTGGCTGGTCTTCATGGCAGGAAACTGAAAAAGGCCATAACATACTTGAGGGAATATATGCGGTCAGTTTTGTGTCGTTTACAATCCAGTAATTGTCTCCATCTGTCCCAACTTGGTATGCCTCGGGTTGTACCCGTTGTCTTTCACTTTCCACTTTTAGCTTTTAGTTGTTCTTTGTTTATTTTCTTTTTTCTGTAATGGCCCTGCCCCAGTATTAGCTATAACTACAACAGATAACTACTTAAATAACATTAAAATACAATTAAGCCTATATAAAGAAATCTCCTGCTACCTTTACCTGCATACTCTCTAACACAGGCTTTTCCGGTGTAACAAAGTAACCAGTGACCCGTCAGAATGTGTGCCTGGTAACGCCGTCTAACCACCGTAAATCATTTTGGGACTTTGGGGAAAAAAATCGGACCCGGGAAAAGGCACCAATAAAAATAGCGTTCTTTTCACTGTTAGTCTTGTTTGCTGT
>NC_045753.1:8355187-8357040 GCF_008692095.1 Etheostoma spectabile
ATTTATGATCATCAGATGAAAAATTACATTTTCAGAAACATTTAAAAGTTACATACAGCCAGTTTAAATGAGGAGTAAGAAAATCAAATTCCCATGCAATAAAAGAACAAACATTTGAAAAGAAGTGTAATACTGAGTTACTGTAGTACATCTTCACTGTATTTGGACGTCCAGAAGCTTCTATTTTCCTGTCGGTCTGTCTTGTCATTTAGTCAGGAGAGAAATCTTGTACCCATCTAATTTTGACCCATAACACAAGCTAGTGTAATGTGCGATCAATGCGTTAACTCTCTGAAATTGTCTTTGGCTAACAAAGTGTTGCTCTTCACGTTATCTTTCACAAGGCTCTGAAGAACTGTCTTATGAATCTTCTTACTCCTCGTGGTGCACATTGCATTAGAGCCTTTCCACGATGTTGCACGTTGGACACAGTACAGCCCGTTTTTATGTTTGCGTTTCACATCTACTCAGCGTCATATATCGATCCCAGAGGCACGTATTCCCTACGTACGTTCCCTGCCTTCATTTGCATTACGTGTGTTGGGGAGTGTCTCGTCATGCCGTGGCCAGCAGAGGATCGTCTTTCCATACGTCTCTGAACACATGCAAACTGTACATGCACACTCAATCACACTTTACACATGCACAAAGAATCACCAAACCCATCCTCCCATATACACCCACCCATCAGCATTTCCCTTTGACTCTGAGGAAATCTAAATAAATTCTGTGTGTTGTAATGCCAATCCACACCGGAGTGAGCGCAGGGCATTCTGCGGTAGTGCTGCCTCGCACGCACATCAAAGCCTTAATAGAAAGATTCAGGCAGGCTGCTGTTTTTCAATATGTGTCGATTAGATGAAGTAATATGAAACCAGATGCTCCCATGTGAGCGTCCCACAGGGCTAACTGCAATAATCAGGTGAATCCTGCATCATTTCTTGTTTTTCTGCAGGATCAAGGAACAAGATACAAATGTCTCTTTCAGCTGAAAATGGTATTTGCCTGTGAAAATGCAACCCGCTCTCACTCGTCAAACGCGTTTTCACCAACCGGTTAAATACAGAAGATTGGTCAGTGTCCCTCAGCATCTGATACTAACACACAAACACCCTTTAGCTTCTCTTTGAGATGCACCAGGCGTTCAACTGCTTGACCGCGGCTCAGTGAGATGATGCAGTGTAAAGAGCAACAAAGTCAGGGTTGGGTCAAGCAAACCCAGGGCTTTCACCAAGAAGAGCGTTGTGTCTGCCGTGTCCCGTTTGAAACCAAAATGGAACATTGACTTATTTGACCTTATGTGACGTCTCTCGCTGGATGTCCATCTCCTTACGCCATCAATTTTGCAAGGGCACTGTCACTGCATCTGGGGCTTGGCGTCGCCCTGGATTGGTATGATTGTTGAAGTACAAAAAAGCCAGAGCGTTTTTCCAACTATCCTAGAAAAGCAGTGTAGCCACACCATGCTCCAGCACAGCACTGTGGAGATAAATCTGGCAATGCGAGACTACTAGCCTAGTGTTTTTGTTGCCTGAACCTAACCAAGCAGTTCAAACGTACTTATTTTGACCCAACCAATAATCTTTTTATAAACCTAACACAGTAGTCTTGTTGCTTAAACCTAACCATACCCTGCATGTTGAAAAATGACACCAAAGGCCAGGAGATTAAAAACGTGATGCCAAGGGTCCTGACCGACCATATGTGACAAGTTGGGAGTAAAAAAGTCAGGAAAAAAAATGCACACAGGAAAAGAGACAGCAGATATTATTTTGCACAATATTCAACTGATGTAATTTAGAATTCATATTTTTAGGCATGATCAGTCATCTATCTATCTATCTATCTATCTA
>NC_045753.1:8357050-8358967 GCF_008692095.1 Etheostoma spectabile
TCTATCTATCTATCTATCTATCTATCTATCTATCTGGCGGGAGACATCTTGTAAGTTGCATATTTTTTACAGTCCTTGTTTTATTGACTTTTGCCTGATTTTGATTTTTGATTTGTTTTAGCTGACAGGTTATTGTAATTTTGGCTTTAGATAGCTTTTATTTTTCATTCCGTTTTGAAAGAATACTAAATGAAACAATGACAACAATAGGTTGTAAATATGTTTTTGTAACGGCGATTACAGCTGTTGCAGTACAGTGGGTTCCTGAGAAGCAAGTGGCTCATCTTTCTCCTACGTGCGTGTATTTGACTTAAGAGTGACATTGCTATGTTTCGTTTTATTGATTATTGTTTTCTTTTCTTTCGATTGCAGTATTGCTTGAACGTTAAGGCCACTGGCTTCAGGTCACTTTCCAGGTTGAATTTGGCTATAGCTCCAAAAAAGGTTGCTTTTAGTATCTCCTCCATTTCTTTTTTGTTTTTGCTGTCTTTTGCTATTTATGATCATTTCCATTTCCAGGCATTGGTTTAAATGTGTAGTATATATTTGTTTACTGATCTATCAATATATTAAATTTCTATTGTTGTAGGTCTCTGAGTTGCCTTTTGGACTTGACTGTGGTTGAGGGAACCCCCGGTTTAGAGGATAAGTAAGTAGTTAAAAGTAATTAGGTTTACACCCCAGAGTGTAGTACTCTTTGGGTGAAAGTCCACAGATGGCGTTGTCAACAATTGACCTGTAATATAATTTAGCCATCAACTCTTCAGTGTCCGGTCACACGTAAATATCTACAAATGCCCACCAAACGGCCACAAATGCACACAACACAATAACTGATAACAGCCTGGTTCAGATTTTGTTGCTGAGGCAAATTACCATATCAAAAACAAAACAGTTGACCTGCATTTTCAAATAGAGTGAGGGAGGGGATGTGAGCAAATTTACACAGAGCTCCATGCAAGGCAGCAACATTTTTCCAACGACTGTTGGGGCAGATAGCACGTACAATTTACCGTCATTGCACTGTGAGTGCATGTTTACGTATGCATATGCAATCGCCACATGGCTCTCTAAAGCCACCGCTTTCCCGGAATGGGAATGGATCCAGCTGTTGCCCTTGGCTACAGATTGTGTATGCATGTGCAAGTATGTGAATTGCATAAAAAGCCATATCTATTCCTCACACACCTGTGATTCATTCTCTAACAGTCCCCAAAGTTTGCGATCTTCTCTTTGAGTTTTGCAGCTCAGAGTCGACAATCGCAGACAAGCATGTTTGATGCACCGCAGACATAATTCAACAGTGTCACAATGCACACATTGATTTGTGAAGATGGTTTACGGACAATATGTGTAGCTTGATCAAAAAGATCAAAGCCAGGTAATGATCAGCAGTTATTCACCTTTCATACAGAAAAAAGTGATTCGGGAAGGGTTTACAGCAAGGTAATGGAGCCAGAATACCAACTGCTGGAGGGCAAGGGTTTCCAATAGCACACTTAATGAACTAGCGTGACGTTGATTAGTGAGTGAGAGTTTGTTTCCCACAGGTCAGGAGAAAAGTCTCAAGTTCCGCTTACATTTTGGGGATCCAATTTCACCATCAGAATCTAACTTACCCAATAAATATTAGAATCCAACAATATTTATTTTCCCTCTAGATTTCAACTTCCTTAAAAGCAAACTGTTTCAACTCAAGTTCAACTGAATGCAATGAATAAAGAGCAGAGAACAGAATATAATATAGCAATGCTAGCTGTCTTCTGAGGCCGATGTTTTTCTGTATAACGTTAACAATGTTCCCCATCTTAGTTTAGCATATTGGCATGCTATGCACTCAAAGTATGGAGGCTGATTGAAAAGTCACTAGTTTTGCAGATATTTGGTCGTAAAGTACTGGACAATTAAAAAAAAAAA
>NC_045753.1:8358977-8379390 GCF_008692095.1 Etheostoma spectabile
AAGGTTTTTAACATCATGTGGCTCTAGATGTAAAGTCAAGGGTTCACCAACGTGAATACGATTCATACTGGGAGCATAGGTCATTCATGAACTTTCTCCAGCTGGTTTGGTGTTGGGCGGTCTTCTCTACATGAATGGAACAAGTATGTCTGTGCCAAATTTCATTCAATCTATTTAATAGTTTCACTCAAATCTACAAATGTCAAAGTCATGGTGGCACCACATGAAAAGTCAAAGGATCACCAAAGTTGTTTATTCTCTGGGCACCATGTATATATATGTACCAGACATCATGCCCACACATCCATTTGTTCTAGACATTTCACTTAACCTGTCAACATGCTGGTGGTGCTTGAGGAAAAATCAGGGGATTGGGGAACATCGGCAGGATTCATCCTCCAGGGACCATGAATGTCTGATCAAAATTTCATGAAAATCCATCCAATAGTTTATCAACTAAAGATATGGTAGATCAACTAAGCAATATATGACATCCTCTACAAAACTAACTTGGGCAACTGAAATTGTTTAGAGGCCTTTCTTCACATTTGGAGTCTAACGTTTTCATTGTCATTTCAATCACAACCACCATCATCAACAGCTCACATACGCTCTATTTCTCTTTATCCTCATTATTGCCATCAGTGTCAATATTATCAACAGCAAACTTATCTCCTTCTGATCCTCCATCTCTTGCTCCTCTATCTCTTCATATCTGTCTCCATCATTACGTTTTCATGTCATCATTGGGTTACCAAGCGATGGTTGCATGCAGATGCTGCCTCAAAGTCACCTTTATCCTGCAGATCAAAGCTGCAATCAGTGACTGAAGACCAGTGACTGATGTTTGTGGCCCTCGCTGAGTTAAAACTCCCTCATTGTGTGGAAGAAGGGGTTGACAGCAATGACACCCAGCGTCCCAGTGATTGCGCTCCATTTCATCATGCTCGTGCTTTGTTGGTGTCAGCCAAACTGCCGAAGACTTGCAGATGGATTTTAACAGTTAAAATGAGAACCACTGACTGATTGGTTATGGGTACGTTGGTGATTTTTTTGGGCTGTCAAACGAAGCCTGGCGGGCGTCTCCGAATCAGAACGGGTGTCTCGAGCTGGAGATCCTTATCACACTCCGTTTACTGACTGCATCCCATTTTCCCTGCTACAATATTTTGCTGCCGAAGGAGTCTAATTGCTGGGTGCTTTTTCTCACAAAGCATTTCATTTGTTTTTGACAATGTAAATCCAGGTATAAAACCCCTCATCCCTTCTGGACTGGGTTATATCTCGAAGGAGGAGATGTGCTGTAAATATGAGGGGGATTTACACAGCTGTGAGAGGTGCGATATTGGCTGTAACTTAATATCCTGAGGATCTCTTTTCTTTACAGTTGTGTGGACGGTTATCATCTTCTCTCTGCATGTACTTTTTTATTGAAGTGCACTGATCATCATAAAAAAAAGATTTCATATGTATGAGACTGGAGAAGCATATTCAGGCGGGCCCATCTCTAGGGGGGGATCCCCCACCTTTGCCGTGTTGCTCCATCTGACAAAATGTTCTAAAAACAAGAAATGCATGTTGCATTTGAGATTACAGAAGTTCTCTCTCATCCATCCGTATGTTTGGAACATTCAGAAGTTAAAATTGGTGCAAAATTCAGACAATACTGTTATCTTTTTGAAACATTACGCAAACATGTAGTGTGAATTCTCTGCTAAGTTTTGTAAATGAGGCCCCAGGTTTCCACAACCACAGAGCCTTGAAAATATGGAGGATTCCTTTTTTTTAGCACTTTTCCGAAAAAGATGGAGTTTTATGTCAACTCTGATAAAGAGTGATTTGTAATACAATTATTTTGTTACTCTGCCGTTACCGTGCACTACTCATGAAAAAGTGAAAATGCCTCTGCTGAGGAAGAGGAAGCTACTGTATTTAGCCTCCAGTCTTTTCTGGAGTGATTCAACCGTTTCTGCAGTAGGTGTCGGAGCCAACCTGCTGATGTCAGGTGGGTTACATTTCACAGGTTAACCTGATAACCCACCAACAACCCTCTCGGGATTTGCTGTCACATTCAATTACCCCAACTGAGTGGCTGTGTTTGTATGTGAAAGCAAGAGAGAGAGAGAGAGGAGAGAGAGAGAGAGAATATAGCACTGAGAGGAAAGAGATTGATGGAGGCTTGTCTGTTAGCTTTATGTGGGTATGTGTGTCTACCTATGTGTTTGTTCACGTTCACCCAATGCCTGCACGGGGCACATCCCAGCGATGTGTGAAAAGACTGAAAAAGTTAATGTGATTTCCGCTGGTGCCTTTGAAGTCACTCGTGTCATCCTCATCACATCGTTCATCATCATTCAGCTGTGTGTTTGACCCGCACCGTCTTATGAAAACCACCTTCCTTGTGTCATGTCTTTCGTATCCAAGAGTTACGTGTGGAAGACTGATCAGGAGCACTTTTGATAGTCTGTGACAGTGAAGGGTATCCACTTGTTGGAAAAACCATGAGGTTGGTGACTTAAAGTCAAAATGTAACCTTCACTATGAATCTCTTTAACCTCACACTCAAGAATAAAGTTTCCCCCTTCATTACCATCATCAAATGTCTGTCTCCATCGGCTCGATAAGTCATTAATTCTCCAAGGAACTTGTTGAAGCATGTTGCCACACCTCCAGATCGCTTAGAAACATGACTAAATAGACTTTTATCTCCCCACTGAGTCCAAAAAGCTGCATCAGCTTCAGAAGAATGAGTCTCTTGTTAAAACAATTACATTTTTGCCCTTTTACAAAACAAGAAAGAGCTTTCCTGCTTCCTTTTAACAATGTCATTCAAGGAAACAGAACTAATTCTGTCATTTACCATTCACACCAGAAAGTTGTTAACTTAACCCACTCAGACCAAGAAAAACCGAAGGCTTCGATACATCGATGTGTCCATGTGGACCCCAAAAGAAAGCTAGTTTCCCAGACCGCCTTGTCTGTTCAATTAGAGGCCACAACCGCCTCCTTTCCTGGCAGAACCTCAGCAAAACGGATGCTGTTCTCTTTACAGACAAAAGAGTTTTTGGTCTGGCGCCAGATTTCTTCTTGCACCAATCCTTTGGTAAAGAGAACAATATGCCTGATCTTGTCAATCTTCTTTACGGCTTTTTGGACAATGTCCACTCTTCTTCCATCTTCGACCTAATATCTGGAGCAATCAAAACCAGGATTTGGGTGACCTGCATAAGGAGACCTTTGTCTTTTTTCTCTCTTCCAAACCTTTTATCCAGAAGCACCACCTCATCCTGTATCATTCTTGTTCTTTGACTTTCTCCTTAAGCTCATTATTCACTTTGCAAAAATGATTTTGTTTCTCCGGAACTTCTATATTTCTTTTTACAGTCTGTCAGTATCTCCATGTTGAAGTGGAGAGTCTTCCCTAAGCTTGCAATCATGGCACTGCTCTGTTTTGTCCGCTCACTTAAGTCGGCTTGCTGCACATCCACTCTCTTTTCCAAGGCCAGTATCACTTCCAAAATATTCTTATGAGAAACTTCATCACTCTCAGCGACTTCATTTGACTTGAGCTCCACGGGACTGTGCAAAAACCACAGTGTTTCTAACGGTTGCGTGACCAGAGACGTTACAAACCCCAGGTAAATATTGGCAGCTTAGAGTCCAAAAGGACGCAAAGTTGGCTAATTTCTTCCTGAAAAGGTAGCTAAGCATTAGCGTCAAGCTAATTTGTCACAGCTTCAAGGGGGGGGCTGTGAATCGTAAAGAGTAATAGGTAATGGACTCTTGTATGTGCTGGAAATAAAAGGACGTGACTACGGCCACTTCTTCCCGACCTCCATCATTGGAATGTATCGACTGGAACACTCTGAAGCGTATACTGCCCCCATCAGTTCTGGAAGAGGCGCAGCACCAATGTTGCTAACACTAGCAGTGGCTCTAACGGTGCCTGCGGTGCTTTAAAAAACTGGGCAACGTGTGTGTGTTTTGGAATTTTAGAAACGGCGGGTGTAGGTAGTGTTGGTGACATCCCTACTCCAAATTACAGTACATATAAACTACAGCTTCCAGTATGTGCCATAGCTAGATCTAGGAATTGGTGCACGAATATAGGATCATGTAAATAATAGTGTGTGTGTGTGTGTGGTTATTTATGTGACAGAGTGCCTTGGTAGCTGAGTGGTACAGCACATGACTAATATCTGCCATTTCTCAGGTTTGATTCCGGCCTGGGGACCTTCGTTGCATGTCAAACCCTTCTCTCTCTCCCATTTCTATACTGTCCACTGTCATAATAGGCAAAAATGCCACAAAAATAATCTTTAAAAAACAAATGTACCTCGGCCAATCTGCATATCTGAATACTTGACATGACACTGCCCACAATCTCTCCCCATTTCAGTTTGATGAATTCAAAACCTCCTCCCCAACGCTTTTATTTATGTCATTTAACAGGCTCATAAGACAACACCAACAAAGGTTTTCTCCTCCCTGTTTTCACAGCCACGTAATTCCAAAATGCACCATGACACTGACATATGCTGCTGTTTTTCACCGCCTGGAAACATTTTTTTGCTCCTCTTTTAATCGATCAAAGCATTATTGGCTGTAATCCATAAATTCTGAAAAAGGAGGGATAATCTGTCACTGCTGAAACAGATGTTATGCTTATGAAGACTTCCACCCGTTTCTAGGGCATTGATGTGTGTGTGTGTGTCACTGGAATAGTGCCACAGATTTTCCAGAATAAATCCAGTCCTTATTAAAGCATTTGACTGAAAAAGTGTGACAAGATGCATAGTAATCTCCTGCAGCTACTTAGTTAATACTGATGGCATTCGTGTTAGATGGACCAGTGACGCAAATGTAAATGCACACAGACAGCTTCATAATGCTATAATTCAGTATGTGGCAAAAAAGGTGCGTGTGATAAAAAAAACAAAACATCAGGCGTAAACAGAAGCTTTGTGGGACATTGGTGATGTTACTGTATAAATCAATGTGTAAATGTGAGACAACCCACACTCCTCCCACAGTGGACACGTCCACACAGCTGAATTTTAGACATCAAATGCTGTTAAGTGTGAATGTATTGTTTGACTATTGGCAGCCCTGTCTCATAAAAAAGAAAATTATGTTCCCATGCAACTAAACGCCAGAATCCACGTTTTGAAGGAAACTTTGAAGTAACACAATTACATTTCTAGTCAAAGTGTGTAAAAGGTTGCGCGAAGGACGTCAGGGTGGATGCGTGGGTCAGGTCTTTCACCCAGGAGGCCGCTGTTCATGTCCCGTGTAAAACCAAAAGTCACCATTGACTTGTTTATGTAATGTACTTAACCTATGTATGTGACATACATAAATTACATATGTAACTTACGTAACACACTTATTTTAATCCTAACCCATCATCTTTTTCTAAACCAAACCAAGTAGTTTTGTTTCAATTCACAAAGTTGCATGAATTGAGAATAATCTTGTTTATACTGCACAGTACTAACAACTCATCAGTTTAGACTGATTTGAAGTGTTTTGCAGAATTGCTAGCTAAGGATGCTTTTATACATCTAGCCTTTACCTTCAGTGGTGCTAGTGGTGCTGGACTTGGTTTATCCCCTTTTCTTTAGCACTATCATGAGGTTGACTTTGTTTTTTTGGGCAAAATAACTACCTATAGAATAGATTGCCATGAAATGTGGTACAGACATGTCTATGTTATTTTCTTAGACATTATTCATCTGTTTTCCCAGGTTGGTGCTCTGTTTCTGCAAGTGAAATTTCCCTTGACTAGTTAACAGCGCAAAGGGCCCTTTGTTAACGATCCAAGCACACACCGTGAAGTCCAAATCCACTTTTGCTAGTAATTTCATCTGACCAGCTCGCCCATGGGCCCAAAGATGGGCGCAGGTGCATTTGCTGTTTAAACAACAAGGGCGCAGGACGGGACATTAACAACTGCGTCGGTCTTCAAATAGCAAAGATGCTTTGCTCTGCACCGGGTGCAAGATAAGGCCCTACATGTGTAAAATCCTATTTTGGGCATTGCAAAAATAAGGAACTAATACTGCAATGGTAAAAACAAATGTTAATGCTTTGTTTTGAGCTGTCGAAATGCATTTACAGCAATGCTACGAATTACATCAGTAATAGAGCTACTATGGGGACACACACTTGTCAATGTGTATGGAGCAGACTCATAAGCAGCGTGGGTTGGTGTTTGAAAAGAGCAAAACCTTTTGTCTTTGATAGAACTAAATGCTTTGCATAGCACCCATTCAGCTAAATACATTCCCGGTATTCTGAATAACATGAATAGCAAAAAAGAGCAAAAGGATAACAGGTTTGAATTCTTTTAAGAATTATGATATGGTGGAGTTTGAATTGTTGAATTGTTTGCTCATTACACTGAAACAATGATGTGAAGAAAACGAGCTGTAACCAAGTAAGGTAGTGAGTGTAGTGCTTTGTCAGAACAAAACCCTTAAAGAGCCCCTATTATACTTTTTGGATTTTTCCCATTTTTTTAGTGTGTTTTGTAGTTTTTTTGTGTATGTAATAGATGTAGTTTTTTTTTGTTGTGTGAAATAGATGTATAAAGTACAAAAAACACATTTCACTCCAAATGGAGCTTTCTCTTTCAACTGCCTGAAAACATCTTGCCCACATTGCTGTTTGAAATTCCTTAATTAGTCACTGATTTAGAAAGCCAGCCCAGTTTTTTTTTAAATGTGCTGCCTACCGAGAAAGCAAAGCCCGCCCACTGGCTTGTTTCAATTTGGTTGACCAATTACAACAGAGTAAGAGTAAGGCCATTTTTTTTTAACATCTAAGCATGTCAACCTATTCTAGGACAGGTGTTCCCAAAACTTTCAGCCCACGACCCCCAAAGTAACGGTGCAAGTGACTTGCAACCCCCCCACTAAAATCGTATGTAAACATTGCTCGCAACCGCGCACGCACTATAGGCGTGAAAATCAAAAGAGCTGTTCCCTTTTTAGTTATTTGCTTGGTTTTATTTTAAATTTAGCCACTAGTTTTATCATGTGTTAAAATCATGGCTAATATATGCTATTTCTAATCATTTTTAAATTTTTACTTTATTTCTGGAAATCAACTTGCGACCCCCCCCTCTGGCTAGCAACCCCCCTGTGGGTCCCGACCCCCACTTTGGGAATCACTATTCTAGGAGACCCCAAAAGCACAAATCTGACACTGAAAAGGAGTATAATAGGGGCTCTTTAACCTGCGTAGGCCTAATCCACACATACAACGGGGTTTGTAAAAACTGTTTTTTTTTTCTTTTTATTCATTCCCGGAAAAAAATCCAGTTCACACATGCACGAAAAAAAACTTGATCCACAGGAAATACAAAAACACATTTAAAACCCTGTCAAGAGCATGCCTTGGGTTGGGTACCGAGACCCGGTGCTGATTTTGTACCGGTGCCTTAATGACCGGTATCTACCGGACCATATAGCAACACGGATTTTGGTGCCTCATTTCGATGGCTCTTAAAGGCCTGCGCTGATCTCTTCCCCCAAAACGGACGTTAGAACCAACAGAAACATTGCTGCATGTGACGCTAGTTAACATTACACCTGGCAGCAGGTAACGTTAGCATACTGTTAGCTAGCAGCTGGATTAAACCAACAAAATACTGACAGCTTAACGGTGTAAAGTGTGACTGTATTTAACTGTAGAGGATTTTTCGGGACGTGACAGTCTGCAGCCGCCGTCGGAAAAACACAGATGGTGCGTTCACTTGAAACTCGCCTCGCCAACCTTGTGGTGCATTGAAAGTTACTGTAACATACCCTTTTCCCATCTAGTGGTTGTTTTGGTCGTTTGCCAGCATAGCACTGGTGAGAAAAGTTGTTGTTATAAGTTATCATTACTATTATTTGTAATAAATCATTTAATTTTGACCATATGGCCATAGCAATAATTAAGCTGTTCTTAAATGCCGCTGACTGTCATTTTGTGCTCATGTATAAGCCAAAAGCTGGTGATATAACTGTGCAAAGTAGAAGATGTTGGCCAATCAGAAGCCAGATTTTTTTTTTTACCAGAAGTCTGACATTCTTGTCCATTTTTTGCGATGGTGGCGGCTGATTTAAATTGTATGTTAAATTTTTAAATAAATAAAAAGGTATTGATGCCTGTGTAGACTACCAGAGACCATTTTTAGATGATGGTGTGCCACTGGACGTCCTCTGTTGTGCTGTGCAGTGTCAGCAGGAAAGCCGAGCAGCAGAAGAACTGCTGTCGGACCGAAGTTCAAAACATTAATTTCCGCTCCGTTTCCTCCAAAAAAGAAAATCCAACTCATCTCTCCGTCTGTTAGATGACCCATCCCCTCCAAACCCTAACAGTGCTGTGAGGGATCAATAACG
Organism: Etheostoma spectabile; assembly: GCF_008692095.1. Taxonomy (NCBI): domain Eukaryota; kingdom Metazoa; phylum Chordata; class Actinopteri; order Perciformes; family Percidae; genus Etheostoma; species Etheostoma spectabile. The sequence goes on from NC_045753.1 coordinate 8,367,368, forward strand.
AATCCAACATAGGAGGAATAAAAGATATTCTTTTTAGTATTTTTTCCAACAAGGATAATGTTCTCTTAGAAGCCAATCACCTCTGGAGGTTGGAATAGATAATGGGCCATGATTAGGAATGAGTAATCCTAATTGGAAGCTCACTGTTCCGGTGCATGCACTGGAGATGTGCGTATGTGCTGGCCATCTTGATTGGCTCTGTGGCCGACCCACCTTACTAGTTTCTAACGCCATTTCAATCCGGGTTTTTTTTGCTTAGCCCCTGAAATTATCCGTGTGTGGGTGTTGCCATAGCGACAGATGTATGTGACGGAGCAGAAGCAGATAGGATCCATTCCCCTACTGTATTTCAGGCGGCGACTTGTTGAATCAGGTCCTCTGTTATTGGCACTCCTGAGTGTCTGCAATGAATTTCTTAATCTGAAGGTCTCTCGCGCTGTATAAACGCACATCGTCCTCAAAGTAAACTAATTCCTCCCCAACTACTAACAAACCTATATTATCTTCTGTGTGGAAACATAACGCTGAATAAGATAAAGGAAGAAGGCACAGACTCATACTTTTTTTCTTTTCAAGCTTCTGCCTCAATGACGCACTGCTGCTGCATCTTTCTGATTCAGCATTGTGCTGAGTAACTTTGTTTTGGATGAGGTTACAGCAAACTGTAAATTCACCCACGCAGTCACGCATAATTGGGCATAAACAAGGCAGAGATGGAAGGAATAAAGGAAGTAGCCAATCACTGCAGCCACAAACGGCCCACTTCTCATCTGCAAGGACCGCCTAGCGCTGATTAGCGGTTTTGCCTGACAGTCACTGTCATCTCCAATTGCCTTGACTCACTTTTCACAGCAGTGCGCAACTGTGCAAATCAGAAAAATGCTCAAAACTCATAAAGCACACCAAATGAAGTAGTTAATCATGGATGTTTTATCATAGCATCAGGTCATTATAATTTTATGCCACATCACTGACATGTAATATTTGTTGCACTTTAAAAATAAAACAGGATTAGACAATGAATGTACAGTATTCCACTAACAATGTAGTTTTTTCCTCCGGGCCATAACTCAGAGGAACTTAAATGTAAATGAATAAATATATGAAAATGTAAATGAATAAATATATGAAAATGAAAATAAACAGTGGCAGTGTGGTGTACAATATATAAAATGATGTACCTTGTAGCGACCCTGCATGTCTAACATGGAAGAGACTTGGGGGGGGGGGGTAAACATTGCCCCTAGTTTAGCTGACGGGTCAGTTTTAGAAAAGAGGAGGGGAAGAGATGGGGATAAAAAGTTGAATGGAAAAGAGTGAGGAAAAAAAACAGACTGGGAGAGACACCCCGTTTTACTGCCAGCTAAAAGCTAACTTGCTAGTTTGGGCTAATAGCCTCTTTGTTTTGGCCACTCTTTAAACCCCATTATTAGCCTGTATGCTAGGGTTATAAAACCCAGTTCTCGGGTTAAACCGGGGCAGCTCGGACCGGGACAGGAGCAGACTCAATAGACTGATCCGGAGAGCGAGCTCTGTCTCCTGGACATGTCATGGACCACCATAGAGGAAGTAGGGGAGAGGAGGATGTTAGCCAAGCTGACATCCATCATGGACAACACCTCTCACCCCTACATGACACGTGGGGTCCTGAGCAGCCCCTTCAGCAGCAGACTGATACACCACGGTGTAAGAAGGGAGGTACCGCAGGTCCTTCATCCCGGCCGCTGTCAGACTCTACAACACCTGCTTACCTGATAGTGTTGTAGTTTCTGTTCCTGTTTTCTCCCATTACATCACACACTTTCTGTTTATCTTTAATATTGGTATTTATATTATTTTATTAAGTACTTACTTTTCAATATTATGGTTCAGGTTAATATAATTTAAATTATGCTACCGACTCTTGCTTCTTTGCTCTAATTACACATTCAACTTAACTTAATTTTAACGTCACTTACACCGCAATATTGTTTCTCTTATCATGGCAACCGCACTTTAAAATCCTTTTGTTTGACGGCATTTTACTTACTCAGTCTACCATATTTCATTGTCTATTTCTTGCCTGTATTTCTTGCCTGTATTTCTTGCTGTATTCTTTCGTGCTTACTTGTTTGTGTGTTATGTTTTTGTTTTCTGTTTTTTGGTTGCTGCTATGCTGCTACTTGTACGCGACAGAATTTCCCCGTCGTGGGATAAATAAAGTATAATCTAATCTAATCTAATCTAAACTTCAGCCACCCTGTCCTTATCTTTCAGCCAGCTAGAGCCACAAGCCCTTCGGTAGTGTACATTACAGAAAGGACCACAAGTGTTTCCGATGAGCCCATCTCACGGCAACTGTAGTTAAGCAGGGCTAAGATTACAGTTCTGTTAAAGTGTAAACAAACACAAAATTGATTTAGTGATCTGTATATTTTGTGTAGTTATGAGCATTTAGAAGATTATCTTAATAAGAGTTGTCCATGTAGTTGTTTTTCAGGGATTTGGGTTAAAAAAAATACACCGAGATATTTTGAAAATACAAACAAGAAATACTCTTACATAGGGTTGAGATGGTAATTTGTTGCAGTCAGTATCTTATCCAAGTATCCCAATATTAATTATTTTTGGATTACCTCAATTCCAAATATGGTGCATAAGTTGCAACGTACTGTGATGTTCTTTCCCTAAATCCAAAGAAATAGCAAAACGTATACCCAGTTAAAGCTTTTTTCCCCCATTAATATTAAAGTCCATGACAAAAAACTGGCAATTGTTGGCTATGGTTTTACGCGGCACCGGATTGGGGTTGTGTGAGATGTTGTGTTGTAATATTCACGTGTGGATATTAGTATAGATGGTTCTAATATCCTGCTAATAATCCCTATTTTTGCTTAAATGGGTCTCTTCAAAAGAGGTAATTATCTTCACTCAAGCTTTGACGCGCAAAAGTCACCAGACGCCACCATCTTCTGAACATAGCCATACTGAGAATTACAGAGATAGTTTTGTGGAGCTGATTGTGTTAATTAGCTTTGTATCACTTCATTTGGCAATGGCTTGAATGTAACGGACGTTCCTCCACATGAAAAAGTTACGCACTACAGCTTTAAGCCTGAGCACCACAGGGCACCTGTAGCTCTTTTTGCTTCAAGTCAACGAGTCTTTGATGCTCAGCGAGGCTGATCAGATAGCTGTTAGGGTACTCAATGGCATTCACATTTCACTGGCTGCACTTCATTTTCCACTAATGCCATCTGCGAGCCCTGGCACCTTGCCCAGAGCAGGATGGGCGAGCGTTGTGTGTGTGTGTGTGTGTGTGTGTGTGTGTGTGTGTGTGTGTGTGTGTGGTTGTGGTGGTGTGTGTGTGTGTGTGTGTGTGTGTGTGTGAGAGAGAGAGTGAGAGCGAGTGCAAGGCTGATAAAATTAGTACGCAGGTAAGTGAGTTGAGTTAATCCAGTCCATGTTCATATATTACAGCATTTGCTTTCTGTGTGTTTTTAGCTCAGTCAGGCACCAAATAACAGCCAATTTGCTCTTCCATGCAAACTGTTGTGCAGTTTGTTGGGAGCTGAGAATGTATTCCAAATCATCTATCTAAAACTGCAAAATGCATGAGTTTACTGCTGTGAGTCAGGGAGAGATGTTGACATTTGTTGGCTGGCAGCTCCCCCATAATTGGAAAGCTGAGTAGAACAAAATAAACGGAGGAAAAAATGCAGTCTGGACCTCATGCATGGTCACCTACAGTGGTGGAATGTAACCAAGTACATTTACTCAAGTATTGCAGGCAAGTACAAGTTTGAGGGACTTACTTAACATGAGTCTTTTCTTTTCATTCCACTTTCTACTAGAAATAATATTTTTACTCCACTACATTGATCTGACAGCTTTAGTTACTTCACCAAATATAGGAATTTTGCATGTAACACCACTGTAGTTTTCTAAAATAAGATATTTTATCATAAATATAACTACTCAACAATATGTAAACGCCTACAAGTAAAGGTGGAAAGATTAGGCAATTAAACACTTATTTCATTGAGGATTTTTCTGCATTGAGTACTTTTACTTTTAACACTTTAAGTACATTTTTCTAATGACACATACTGTGCATACATGCTGTTACTCAAGAAATGTTTTTAATGCAGGAATCTCACTTGTAACAGTATCACAGGGTGGTATTAGTACTTTTACTTAATCCTCATGTTGTCCTCAGTTCAAATTGACCCGTTTTCCAATCAATGTTCTTTTTAATAACCCAAAATAACACGATTGATTCCACACTCTACTTTCTACTTTCCTTCATTTTGGGGAGTCTTATTCAATTTTCTTGCATATGAAGTGGTTTTGAAATAGTATGGAGTAAAAGCTGACATATTCCAGTCTGTCATTATCCATCAACATCCATTCCTTTAATTTTAGTCAAAATAATTCCTAATTTCTGCTTTTCTAACTCAAACATTAGGTATAATTTTCTATAAATGAGGTTTATTGACCATAAATTCCAAAAATAACTGTAAAACTATTTAAGAAGTCAGTGTCACGTAATGTTTAAAACATCAAAAAAAATGGACAAACATTGATAAAAAGCGTCAACAAAAGTGATTTTCAAATTTGACAGGAAGACAACACAAGGGTTGAGTAAAGGATCTGAATACTTCTTCCACCGTGGACACCTATCATGGTTAAATCTGCTCCATCCTTCCTTTGTCTTTCACATCCATTTCTTTTATCAAGCTTGTCTTTCATTACTATCCTGTCATTCCTCACCTGTCCACTAGTCCCCACTGAGCATCACACCTGCCTCTCATCTGACCTCGTTACCTGCCCACCAGCTGCTCTCCATGCAGTATTAGTCTCCGTTCATATCACTCACTGACCTCCGGGCCATCTGCAGCATGTGGTCCAGGTTTTTCATTCCAGCCAGCATTCATACCCGATCAATGACACTTCACTCCTGAGCTTGGAGACACCTGTTAAGTTAAGATGCTCATTTAAAACGCTGCTGTAGCATTCCTTTTTACTACTTTTAAACTTGTTTTATTTATTTTACATGTATTTTTATCTTTATTAATACATACTATGTGTATATGTTTACACTTGTTTATATTCTCTTTATCCTTATATTTAGAGAATGTGTGACATGCACCAACAGCACCATGACAGATTCCTAAAAAAAAAAACGTACTTGGCAATGAAGCCCTTTCTGATTGTGATTTGGAAATGACAGCAAAGACTGCAGTCAGTCACTCTTACTTTCGCCTCTTCGTGGGATGCAAAGTCATTACATTTCTGTCCAGAAGACGTATACGTCCCTGTACTTTTAACTTTTGCCCTGGTTCACTTAGTTTGACAGTGTGAAGATACTTCTTAATCAAACCAAATAGTCTACTTAGTGGTTAATGTGATTTGCATCTGATAAGTTTCCTCCTTTCTGCTTCTCTACTTCTTTAAAAGGCACAACATGTTGGGCCTTTTAAAACTGCACCAAATTTGTTTTAATATTAACAAGGCGTCAAAGAACTCGTAGGGATTAACCCACAGATAATTATCACCAGGCTCTGCAGCTCTATGGAGCGTTTTAGCACCTTTCAGTTAATTGTTTTGGTTCTACGGCGCAACTGTTTTTTTGTTCAGATTCTTTGACACCAGGAAAGTTTTTTTTGTGCTATACATAAAGTGTTCCAGACACAATTTTTAATTTTTTTTTCGTAAGTTACGACTTCAAGTCACGACTAACGACTTGGTAGCGTTCCAGGCAAAGTCACAACAAACCCTTCTAGCTAGCGGCTACTTAACGTTGATGTTAGCTAGCGCTAGCTGATGCTAGTAATTTCTAGTCTGCGACATATTATGGCCTTCATTTAATAAACATAACCTGTAGTAGTACAAAATCCTATGTGTATTGTTTTGATTACAGTGGGCGGAATTACTTTACGTTGCCTATTTATGTCTTTTTATTTCTATTTCTCCCCGTTAATCTCCGGCGTCTGAACCGCTTTAACAGGTTGTTGTTTATGTGCGTGTGATGTGAAAACTCAACTGGGAGTACGGCAATCTGATACGAGTTCCCGGGTAGTAAGTTATGGGTTTGACTGCCATTCCAGGGTACTATCACGGGTTACAGGTTGCCTGGAACACAGCATAATTTGCACGTCAATATATTTTATTCAAACTGTTGTTTTTGTCATGAGTACTTTCAGATTATACAGCAATAAATCAACTTTCTGGAACAAGGTTGATTTTTCTGAGCTTTCGCAATGCAAACAAAGGCAACAACCAATGAGATTGTGCTGTTCGCTTGAAAGGATCCTTATGATCCTTATGTAGCACCCCAACACGCCAAATAATGCCTAAGCTGCAATAAGTTCACTTTAGACTGGAATGATGGGGTGTTTGAGTTTGTCTCTTTAAGGTAGCTACCACGAAGGTTTACCTATTTTGGGATATTCATATGCTACCCTACTTTCAATATACACAACTATAGTTCTATATTAGAATAAAGTATTTCTGATTCTGAACTGACCCCAGACAACTCTTTAAACAAAAAAGGTATAATTTACTGGATGATAACTTAAAAATGTACAAATAATATATAGCAGTTAGATTGAATAAACAGAAAAAATATATTTAAACACAAATAGGTTAATTCAGCCTTCAAATGATATTACACACAATCATCCCTTTCTTTACCCGTTTCCTCTTAAATCATTACAGCTACACAGAAGTATGAGTTGTAACTTTGACGAAGGCAGCATTTACCAGAGACAATCTTTCCGTTTTTACCTTTCACAATAAAAAGCCCTAACATTAGATGTAAAACCTGACGTTACACTGTGTACTGTTTACCAAAGGGAATTAAATTCACTCATAAGTATTTTGCTAAAAGAATCAATAAATAGCCTACGGTAGCTTAGTGTTAGCTTTTTCTGCTCCATTCTCACCACCAACTCGTCAACTGACACTTGGTCAGTGGCTCTCCGCGTCAGATACCGACGCAAAAATCATCCTTTAGCGTCCGTATGGAACGCGCCGGGCACAGTAGCAGCTCGACTACGGCGCTGTATGATGTGGTATTAAGATCGACAATAGCAGGGAGTATGATAGATTGGAAATCTGTGGAAGAAGGTTGTGTAGGGTTGGTGGATGGGTCAAAAACACAGGACTTTCACCCAGGAGACCGGAATTCATGTCCCCGTTCGTGTCCCGCGTGTCACTGAAACACACATTAGTCACGACACAGGGGAAAATCTCTTCCATCAGTCGGGCAATTATTGAATTGGTGAGAACGTGTATGAGTTATGACTAAATAGCAGTGAAACGACCGCACACACAAAAAAAACAAAATCGGCCACGATGATGGTGATGAAAAAGTGGAAGATTGTGTCGAATGGCTTTGCCAGAGCCAGGCTGGTGAGACTGACACTTTGAAGCAAAGTTATTAAAATGAGCTGTGGTATATAAAACCATACCATCTAACCCTGTTGACATAGCTCTTTTTTTAAGATTATTTTTTGGGCATCTCTAGGCTTTGACAAGGACAGCCAAAGACATGAAAGGGGAGAGATTGGGGGAACGACATGCAGCAAAAGGCCACAGGTCGGAGTCAAACTCGCAGTCGCTGCACCGAGGACCAAACCTCCACTCATGGACACGCGCGCCACCATCTGAACTCCCCGGGCGCCCTGTTGTAACATTGTTTAATTCCTTCCCCCTCACCAAACGAGTTTGCAAGCCCAGGACTTTCTTTCAACTCTAATTTTAAGTGAAGCGAACTCTCAGGTCCTATTTTAACGGAGGGCATGAAGAGGCAGTGGGAGCAGCATTATGCTTCTCATTATCACTGGATCCAAGTGCACTTTTACCTTGGGCTGCTGGCAAAGCTCATTAAAACAGGCCAACAATGGAGTCACATTCTGAACTCAGAATTTTCTCTGTCAGACTCGGTGTGGAATGTCACAGCCATGTTTTATTATTATTTTTTTTTAGATTCTTGTATAAGTAGTTGGAGCTGTCATGGGAGGAGGTAATTTGGGACCGCCACTTGGTAACCACTGGGTGCCCCAGTCCTCACACCTTTTTAACAAGAAACGCAACTCCCCACTGATCATGCCCTTTTGCCTAGTCTTTTTTTTGGGCCATTTAGCACACCCTATGAAATCCAGTAAAATATTTAATTACAGATGCTGAGACCACAGCATCTCTCTTCAAATTTAAAAATTCACTCTTTTACACTATTAGTATTTTATTAGTAGTATTTGTTAGCCTTAGGTGTGTGACTGTTTTGAGTCCGGGCACCGGAAATATCTTATTGAAAAACTTCACAGTGCAATATGTACAGAGTCAGCACTTTAATTTGACTTCTGCCATGAATTGAACACTCATTGTAAAAATGAAATACATAGGCATTTTACCCAAATGACAAAAAACATGTATTTTTCCTCTCACCTTCATGGTTTCTGTACACGTCATGCAGATAGGTTTGAGAAAATGTTCTGAAAGGATGTCTCATCAGAACGTGTCTGCTAAATGTTGATTGACAACATATTTGATTTATTTATTTATTTTTATTTTTTCATATATGCAGACAGAGAAGCAGAAACCACCTATACTACACATACATGGATTTTCACCATACTATTGTGGCTCCTGGTGTGCATTTAATAACTAGAAGCAGAATGGAAATTTGCTTGCTTTCATAAAATTATCTCTTTTTACATTTCTTGTCTCTCCTTGCATTTATGTAGACACACCCACACCCACACACACACTAATTGTGTGTGCGTGTGTTTGTGTGCGTGTATTTTTGCATTAATTGTTTCAAAGTCTCACTTAAAAACCATGTGAATGGAGCAAAGTTGCCTTTTGTCAAACCTTAATACAGACCTTTTAAATGGCTGTTTGAGACTTTTTCAGGGGGTTAGTTTGGATTCACCAAATTCGCACAATGACACAAACTAACTAACCGATTGAGGCAGTAATAGGCCAGCTTGCGTGCTTGCGTTTGAGTGTACTGATAAGAGCCAGTTTCAGTTTTAGGTCTCCAGAGCAAGGTCATTTTGGCAAAAACCCCTTTCTTCTAGCGCTATGGGTATTACGTGTAATGTGACAAATGTACACCGTGTGAGGCCGACACTGTAGATAGAGGGTCAGATAGAACAAGTGTGTATGGGAGGGAGCAGGAAGAAGCTAATAGGATTTGGTATTAGCTGAGGGTTAATACACACTATTCTCTGTGTAACAGCCAGGATCTGACCGAAGCAATATTGATTTTAAACAGTGATCCGTCTTTGTAGTTGAACCCTGATCAGACAGCAGGAGAGACTCCACTGAGCGAATAGCCTTCACTCAACGACATCCCTGCAAGCAAAAAACATGAGGACAGAGGTGAAGTGTTGTGGTGTGTGTGTGTGTGGTGTGTGTGTGTGTGTGTGTGTGTGTGTGTGTGTGTGTGTGTGTGTGTGTGTGTGTGGTGTGTGTGTGTGTGTGTGTGGTGTGTGTGTGTGTGTGTGTGTGTGTGGGAAGCAGTACGCAGATGACCATGTGCAAATAAGTGTGTGTTTGCATGCAAGGAGTTTAGGCAGTTTGACACCTCCGGCGCCCTTCGTTCAACTATCCCCTAATCTCTGCCGACTCCGAAGTGAGATAACAGAGCTTACTGACATTTGAATATTCCAGCTCGTCGGCTGGGATATCAATTAAGACTGGCGCTGGCAGCGTTGTCTTTTCCCTTCTATCCTGCTGGGCTTGTTTCCCCTGTCACTCCAGTGGCCTGATCGTGTTGAGAGGGAGAAAAAAACAAAACAAAACAAAAAACAAAAAACACTTCACGTGGACACGGCGAGGCTGAGCAGATTTGCATCACCATGGGAGGTTTCGGACACTTTGTGCTGAGCTCAAAACTTGTCTCTTCCTTCACAGAGTGGCTGATTGTCTCCAGGCAATCAGGAGAGATGAGATCCGATGCTGGTGTTAGATAACGGATACCTTTCCTTTTGATCTGTCCTCTTTCCGCCGAGCTCCGTGCAATTTCAGGGGATTTGATTCAATTTCCCTCTAATCTCGCTTGCCTCGTACACATTAGAATGTGAGCTGTGTGTGAAGTGACGAATCGGGGGGGGGGGGCACTGCTGAGAAATTGCTTTGAGTAACGAGCATCCCTAAAAAAATTGGAGGGTTGCATACATCTGCATACATAACCCACATGTAACCAAAAGCATATTGAAATAAAGTCATTCATCCTCTTTGTCAAGTCCTTCTGTCAATTTACACGTCTCTGGCCTCCAAAGAAAGTCAATCGACTATATTATTCAGGATATTATCATGTAGATAGAGCTGCGGCGGAGCCACTTTCGAAGAGTAATTTTTGTCTCACACAGATTCACACTTGCATACTGTATGCTAAATCCAGAAATGCTGAGAAGAAACACTTCTGCAGTGTTAATCTTCCCAGCAAGATGTATGCAATCAATTCAAACAGTGGGAATTAGTGAAACCCCCGAGCAGAGCAGTTGAAAAGTTATCAAAATGACTCCATTAAGTGTTCTGAAGTCACAATATAAAACTCTAAAAAATATTGTATTGGTGTTTCCAGGGGAAAAAGAAGAGGGGGGGGGGGACAGACAACGTAGGGGAAAAGGGCACAAAGGAAAAAATAGAGTGGATTTGCTAGATACTACACTGGCCACCCTGAAGCCATACAGACTGGTAAAGGAGCCATTGGCTTATTGTGTCCTGTTTGAGCTGCCTTCACAAAGAAGTGCTTTTGTAGCGATCTCACTCAAAAGAATCTGCTGAGTAACTTTGTTTGGGATGAGGTTACAACAAACTGTACGTTCTCCCACGCAGTCGAGAATCATCCAGCATCAACAAGGCAGAGATGGAGGTAATAATAACACTTGAGCTCATATCCTTTCGCCTCAAACGACCCATCATCCCTTCGCCTTTCCTCTCTCCTCGTCCTGTTTTCACTCACATCCTCTTCTTCCCAATCTCCCCTTCCATCTTATTCTCTTCCCCTCTCCCCAACTCTCCCCTCTCTTTCTCTCCATCAGTCCATCTCCCTCCCCACCTATCCACAGTTGTTGCCTTGGTAACAACACAAAGATTTTCTTCGCAGCTCTGTCACCGTGGCAACGCTCGGCTTTCCTCCAGGCCGTTGTTGGAAGCGCGCCGCCCTCCGGTCCACTCCAGCCGGCTTGTACTGACCACCGTCGGATCGAGGCCACCCATTGGCTGGAAACTGCTCAAGTGCTGGTGCCTCTGTGTGCTCTGGACGAGATGTAGATACTCCAAGATGGAGGGCCTGTGGAGGTGAAACTGCTGGAGATTCGTGTTTTGATTGTGGCTGTGGTGATGAACTGTTTGGCTTGGAATGGATTTGCTATCTTTTAGAGTTGTTTCCTGGTTTCGTTTCACTCTGGTTTCGGTTTGATTGCATCAAACTCACACTCCTTCTCAGAGTCAGTGGATAAACACTAATGTGTTTAGACACCATAACAGCCCTAACTTTAAATGTTGCCTCATTATCATCATGTTTTGACATTTTCAAAACATGAATGATTACATATGTTTGGCTGATTGTTGCCTGTGCAGTCTTGGTTCAAGTGCAGACAGGAACTGCTAATAGGTAATGGAGCATACTTTTACTGATGCAAACGTGCCAACATGTAAAGAAATATGCTAAATATAAATGAAAGATTAGCTTGAGGTGTAGCCCACGGATAACTCATTGACTCCACAACAACATTATAGAGCTGAACGGGTAGCTGTTCCCTAGCCTGTTTTCAGAAATAAAAGTCCCATTCATTTTTCCCATGGACAACTTTATGTGCACTTCTACAGCTTTGACGGACATAAAATCTCATTAGAAAATAGCTTGTCTATATCCACGACCTTCCAATTCCGGGATAGCTCCGGCTGCCAGAAATGTTTTCAGATGTCACTCTTTTTGGCCAGATGTCTGTCACATTCCGCTTTCTTTGTGGTGTAAACTCTGAAGGACTCTGGTTAACTGCTCCTCAGATCTCTGCAGGGTAAAT
>NC_045753.1:8379400-8383857 GCF_008692095.1 Etheostoma spectabile
CAGCTAGCTAGACTATCTGTCCAATCTGAGTTTTCTGTTGCACAACTTAAAACAAACCTTGAACGCACACATGTTCCACCAAAACAAGTTCCTTCCCGAGGCTTTTTTGCAGCGGCACCGTGGCTCTGTCCGGCACTTTGTGCCATCCAAAACGATTGTGAATGGTTTTAAAGAAATGCCAATAAACCAGTTCACGTTTTTTTGTCCCATCCCAGAATGTTGTGTGGACTAGCCAGACCCTCGTCCACAGCGCCGTGGAGGATGGTCTTGTAAAGTCAAGGGACTGTGGGACAAGAAGTTAACTACAAGTTTCAGCAACCAAGCTTGAAATTCTGTTAGTTACGCCACTAACGTAGCTAAAGCTAAAGATTATGGTTTCAATAAATTCACTTGTTGATTCCTGGTCAATTTTAGATTGGTAGAATTTACCGGATGTGCAGTGTGGGTATAATGGCGGCCATTTGGCACAGGCAGCCATTCTCCTCCCCTTCTGCTATCTCCGCTATTTATTTTGCAAGGGCACCGTCTTAGCATCTAAATCTTAGCACCACCCAGGATGACTTGTGTGATTGGTTTAAAGAAATTCTATTTTTCCCCTTCTCCCAGAATCCTACCTCTGCAGAACCATTCTCCAGAGCTGACACAGCGCTGTGGAGGTCTGGCAATGCGAGAATGAGCATGCACAGGGTGGAAAAACATTACTTGGAAGCAGCGGCCCTCCCTACTTCACAACTCAATACTTCTATCTTACTATCTTACATACAGAAAGCATGTAACCCTTGTGTTGGCCTCCTGGATCAAAAACCGACACAAATTTGACATTTGAGTCCTTTTTCACTAACACCACCTTACTACCAGTAGTATTACACTATTTTTTGGGAATTCATGGTATCCTTCATTTATATAGAATTATACCTAACATTTGAGTTAAAAAAGCATAAATTATGAATTATTTTGACTAATGGTTGAGATCAGAGGAACGTACAGATAGTTTTGTCAGGAATGAAAGTGATCAATTGTATTTGCGAAGAGCGTTGTGCGGAATCCAATCCATTTTTTTGTGGTAATTTGGTTAAAAAGAAACCCAGATTTCAGACGTAGACTTTTTTTTTTTAAAGAGGTCAAATTTGACCCGAGGACAACCGGAGGGGTTAACTGCCGACACATGATCCGCGAGGTAGGGCGCTGAGCAGAGAGATGAAGCCCAGCGCAGGTAGACACTCTGGGATTGGTTGTACCTTGAAAGGTCAGTGGCAACAAGGTCAAAGTCAAAATATTTTGAACTTTGAGCGCTGCAGCAACTCAAAGCGGTGCACGATGCCAAGGGTAGCACTCTGCCTAGTTGGGCCTCATAGGGAGTCAATGGTGCGGCCAGCGCAGAGCGGTTTTACCGCGGACCATGTGTAGCCAGCTTCATGGGAACTGTAGAACTGTTCTTAGTTTAGTAGTTCTTAGCTTAGAACATGATTTCTTTTTTTAAAGATTTCTTTTTGGGCATTTTAAGCCTTTTTATTTTTATGGGACAGAGGAAGGCATGAATGACATGCAGAAAAGGGCAACGGGTAGGAATCAGACCTGCGGCCGCTGCATCGAGGAGTAATCCTCTATATAGGGGCTCGTGCTCTACCAGGTGAGCTACCCAGACACCCAGAACATGATTCCCTCATATAGAATTCAGAAACAGAAAAACAGGACTAACAAAACCTAATAATAACTTAAACAACTTTTATTTAATAGTAATTTTTCATTTTTTACTACCAGTATACATTGGGACATTTCTATGGCTCAGAATGATAGTTCCTTGTTAATTTTGGGGACCAGCAGTTGGGAAAGAAATTAGTACATATTTTGGCCCAAAATACAAGGTCTGATGACTAAGCTTGTGTTTGAGTTATGGAGAAAGCTCCACGATTATAGTGTTGAGGAGAGAAAAGTGGCTGAGAGTCACTTTTCCTCCACAGAGACCCATAATTGCTTGCTACACCCCTGCTGGTGGAACACAGATATTGCTGCAAATGCTAATGCTGCACAGCTGGTGCTGAAACTGTGCGCCGCTCACTAGGTGCAGCAGCCAGTTGGCAACTAATGGGCTTATTACAACAGCACCAGGAGACATGACATTTTGGATGTATTGTTCCAATGAGTAAAATGCACTTTAGAGATGTCACGCTAATGGGATTGTGTTTTGGCAGGCTTGTTCTGGCTGGGGTTGGGAAATTCTACGTCTACCGGGCCAAAACCTGGCATCGACACTCCGGCAAGTGATTACACTTGGGTAAGAGTGTCAGTGTTTTGTTGTTGTGGCGTCTTTGGTCTGAGTGTCTTTTTCTTTTTCTTTTCTTCTTTCCTTTCTTTCAAATCCAGCGGGACTTTGTCTCTGCATCAAGGCCTATCGACAAGAAAGATTTCTCTGAGTACCATCCGGACAGATTAGTCTCCTCCCTACCCTCAATGTCATGGTGACTGGCACCACACAATCACAACAAAAATCACTTGAATTCAGGCATGGAATAAAACACAAAAACTGAAGTTATTCAATATATCCAAACTGTTATACAAGAATGAAAAGGACAATCATCACAAGGAGTATTACTCAGCCTGTGAGAACAGTTGTATGATGTTTTCTGTGGCTCTGCAGGGAATCTTCCCAAGTTAGAAAGAAAAACCCTGATGATGTCATCATTTCCAACTTCTTCCTTGTTCCTTGTGCTGGTAGTGCCAATTAATATAAAGTGGAAAACCAATTGGTTTATTTAAGAGGCATCAATACTGCTTGATTTTGTCTCCAGTAAAGGACTTCTTGTCATTTAGGGCCTCTGTCATCATTGGTTGACATGATACATCTGAAACAATTTTACACCCAGTTACATTTTCACTTTGGGAGCTTTGGAATTAAAATGATATATTTAAGCTTTACAATTGGTCAGAAAAAGCAGTAAGTACCGTTAAAACCACTTACAGCACTGACCATGTAACATCCCCTTTGATATCCATGTGTCAGTCTGCAACGCAGTCTCACAAATGGATTTGTGTCATATCTTATAAAAACATATCCCCAACAATTTGTCTGTCTTATGAAATTACGACGACTGCCGGTCAGTTACGTGACAAAGTTTACAGCCACGTTTAGCTGAGAAAAGATGACTGTCGTGCAGCAAAAGCAGTTAAATTTAGGCACCACAATGACTTAAGATTAGAAAAAAGTTTGTGGTTTCTGTTGCAACTCTTCAGTAGACTTGACTACTGTAACGGGGTCTTTACAGGTCTCCCCAAAAAATCAATCAGACAGCTGCAGCTGATTCAGAACGCTGCTGCCGAGTCCTCACTAAGACCAAGAGACTGGATCACATCACTCCGGTTCTGAAGTCTTTACACGGCTTCCTGAGTCTCAAAGAATTGATTTCAAAGTACTTTGGCTAGTTTATAAATCACTCAATGGTTTAGGACCAAATACATTTCTGATCGTGGCCTACACTATGAACCACCCAGACCTCTCAGGTCATTGGGTCAGGTCTACTTTCTGTCCCCAGAGTCAGAACTAAACAGGGTGAAGCAGCTTTCAGTTTCTATGTCCTCACATCTGGAATAACTCCCAGAAACTGCAGATCCCTGCTACTCTAGTTCTTTTAAATCAAGACTGAAGACTTTCTTTTGATGCTGCCTCTTTAAATGACTTCATTTCTTAAGTGTTAATTTTTATGCTGCACTGTAACTTTTGTTCTTGTGTTTTATGTCTATTCATTGTTTTACCGGTTTTAATGCTTATGATTTTTAACTGTTTTTACTTGTGTTTTATCTGTTTAACTGATTTTGTGTAAAGCACTTTGAATGTGCTGAAATGTGCTATACAAATAAAGCTGCCTTGCCTTGCCTTGCCTTGCAACCATAGACCGTTAATATTATGGACAAAACGTCCAGTTCGGCAAAGTACAGCAAATACAGAAGTACCTTAAACCTACATTCTATCTGAACTCCAGCCGGGGGCGACACATGCGGTTGCAAAAGGTCGGTTTCTGTAGAAGTCTGACAAAGTGATCCACTTCTCCTTTGATTTCTTACCACAGTAAACATTTTCATAATTTTCATGAGTTTATGGTCTCAATCGCTAGTCTTCTGCAATACAGAATGTTTCTTTTTTTTAAATCATGGTCTCGTTGATTTTTTAAAATCCCCCTAACTCCGCTCTCCCATTTGAAAGCCTTGCGTTTTATGGCCTACTCCTACTCCTCCCTACTTACATCTTCATGGTCTTTTACAGTGGCAGTACAGTACATATAGTATGTATATGTATGTATGAATAGTTAATGAGAACTGTCTGTTAGAGACATGAGAGAATCTGTCAAGCATGGCGTTAAGCGGCTAAGATTTTAACCTTGGCTTGTTGACTTTCTACCACAGAGACATTGAGACAAACCTCCAAGCTCTCTCTCTCTCTTTCTCTCTCTCTCTCTCTCTCT
>NC_045753.1:8383867-8384810 GCF_008692095.1 Etheostoma spectabile
CACGCACGCACACACGCACACACACACACACACACACACACACACACACACACACACGTACAGTAGAATGTAGCTGCGTCACCATGTAATCCAGGCTTTAAGAAGAGAAACGGTGACACAGTGGAAACACTGCAGCTGGGACTCCAACAAAGATACATTTTATTTTGTTTATAAATGCTGGTTTTGGTTTGAAGTCACTCTATTTAAGGCAGAAATCCGTATAGTCAGCCCTCTGACTTACACTGAAGTTAGCCTTCAGGGCAGAAATCTGGTTAGGTTTTGGCAACAACACTACTTGGTTAGGTTTAGGAAGAGACCATGGTTTGGGTTAAAATAGACCCCATCTGCCAGAAAGCCCTGAATGCTAGCTTCTCCCATGTTCCTCCAACTGTTGAACTAGGGACATCAATTGTTTGCTTTTCTTCTGTATCCTGTTCTGCTTTGTTGTTTCTCCTTCTGTTCTTTTGCTGTGTTTCCACTGTATGGTATGACTCTGCTCAACTTGACACTTTTTGGCACCAGTACTTTTTTCTCTTTTCTTTTCATTTCCGTTGCAGATAGTATCACCTCAGTGTAGGTGTGATTCTTAGCTGGTCGCCACATGAAACTGCCGTGACATCATCCTCAATGCGGCACTAGCCGAATCTTGTCAACCAGAGGCGGACTTACCATTAGGCAAAGGTAGGCAATTGCCTTGGGCCCCAAGCTACCAAGGGCCCCTAAAACGCCTCATAAACTTATGGTTACGATTTGTTGTCTTACTTTTCACCAATTAATTATATCTCTAAACATTGATACGCTAAAGTGCTATCCGATTGTTTAATTTATGATGAGAAACTATTGCGCATTCCCCTATTGCGCATCTGCGTGTTTGTACACAAACAGCGCAGCATGCGCTAAGCTGGAGGCTACAGACGGTTGAAAAATGAAGCAAAGCTACCGA
>NC_045753.1:8384820-8384965 GCF_008692095.1 Etheostoma spectabile
GTGGTTCTGAAAAAAGGAAGAAGCGGGAAGAAAGCAGAACGTTTTCAGCAAAACTTCCAAAGGTAAGAACCTTTTTCACAACGGCTACTAACAACACTAAGATTAACGTTACTAAAGAGCAGCAAGAAGCTGGTGCTTGCGCTAG
>NC_045753.1:8384975-8385156 GCF_008692095.1 Etheostoma spectabile
AACACTGAGGAGCTACCCACCGGCAGTGTCAGCCCAGGTTGCTCTAGCAATGCAGGGGCTACGTACAAGTCAACCTTACAGGATCCTTCGAATGGAGATGGTTACGGAACTGCTGCTTTCACTGTTCATGATGATAACTATTGTTAACCTTTCCTGATTGTCTCTTTTCCGACCGTGGTCG
>NC_045753.1:8385166-8385247 GCF_008692095.1 Etheostoma spectabile
ACCAGGGGAGGCTTGTCCTCCAGGGCCGACGTTATAAGGTAAACAACGTCAGGGTTAAAATCCCGTTTCTTGTGTGCAAAA
>NC_045753.1:8385257-8385560 GCF_008692095.1 Etheostoma spectabile
TGGCTTTAGTTTGTAGTTTTATTTCAAACACAGTGTTCACAACTTAACTCACTAACTCTGCTTCCTCTCACTCTCTCTCTCTCTCCCCACACACACGGTTCTCTTAAAGGAGAAGCAGCACCATTTTACAACACTATGGCAATGACGAAGATGGTGACACACATAATACTCAGCAACTAGACCCCGTGAGTAGCAGTCACCCTAATCAATGTGTTATGATTGAAGATGATCCGGCACTCCAAAAACAGCTGTCAGACAGAGAGCACGTCTTTCTCAGATAAATAAGGACTGAAAAGGGGGAGA
>NC_045753.1:8385570-8389921 GCF_008692095.1 Etheostoma spectabile
ACGGGTTGTGGAGGGCCCCATGCCTGTGTTTGCCTTAGGCCTCAAAATGACTAAAACCGCCCCTGCTGTCAACCACAACCAAACAGAGGAACGTCTGAACTTCATAAATTGTATGGTACAATGTACGGCGTAGTACATCAACCGAGTTGATACCAATAAAAATCTATCTTCAACTTTTGGTAATGATAAACCAAAAAAGAGCAAGTCCAGTAGAGCAGAATTACAGAAATCTCATTTTGTTTCTAAACTGAAGATAATGGAATCAGTGTTATTGTATTTTCTGCTTTCTTCTGTTCAGCTATGCTCTTTGTTAGTTAATGAAAAAGCTTGATGCCATTATAGCGTGTTGAACAATCTCTTCTGTTGCAGTTAATCATCCCAGACGTGAAATGCACAGTATTGTACGGTGAAGTCTTTCTCTCCCCTCCCACCTCTCTGTTTCCCTCTCTTTGCCTTCCAGCACACTTTTGATGTTAGGTTTTGATAGAACGTCTTGCACTGACTTAGGAACCATGTTGGATGTTGTATGCGTGTTTATATAGCAGCAAAATTAAAGTTCATACCTTACATCAGCTGCTTCCTGCGTCGTCTTATGAGGTTGAGACCTAAATGTTTCACCAATGTCTATTCAATTGATTCGAAATAAATTCCAAAGCTGTTTTTCTCTGTCTATAGAAAAAGTTGCTAAATTTGCAGCTCTTCATCTCCTTTCTTCACGGTGAGCAGCTGAAAGGTGAAATGCATGCGGTACATGAACTGGTGCGGTATGTTACTGATGCTGTTTGGTGTGCTTTTGGTGGTGTGTGTGTGTGTGGTGTGTGTGTGTGGTGTGGTGTGTGTGTGTGTGTGTGTGTGTGTGTGTGTGTGTGTGTGTGTGTGTGTGTGTGTGTGTGGTGGTGAGAGAGAGAGGAAAGCAAGTCAGAGGGATGGTGCTGGAATAAAAGGATGAAAGCAATACAATGCTGAAAGCGAGGAGAAATGGTTGTGGTGTGTGTGTGTGTGTGTGTGAGAGCGTAAACTGTACGTGAGTGTGTTTGCAGTGTTCAGAAAAAGCACACTGATACGTTGTGAGCATCCAGGTGTGTGTGCATTTGTTTGTGTATGAAAAAGAATATTTAAAAAATCCTTCTTCCAGGTTTTTGTGTGTGCATACTCAGGGATATGTGTGTGTGTGTGTGTGTGTGTGTGTGTGTGTGTGTGTGTGTGTGTGTGTGTGTGTGTGTGTGTGTGTGTATAAACAGCGGTGTCATGGTGTGTTTGTGGGGAGGCTGGCAGGGCATCCTGGGACAGTTGAAATAAAGAGCCATCTGACAGCACCGTGCTGAAATGCACTCAGGGAAAAGCAAAGAGGAAAGCTGAGAGTGGCCTTGAAAGCTGGTGTGTGTGTGTGTGGTGTGTGTGTGTGTGGTGTGTGTGGGGGGGGGGTATCCAGGTGTGTACTGCAAGCATGCATGTGTTTTTGCTGTGTGTAGACTCAGGTGTGTGTGTGAGTGTATGCGTGAATGAAACTGTGTGGGTTTGTTTGACTTTGTATCTGTGTCTGTTTGGGTGTGTGTGTGTGTGTGTGTGTGATTCTATAGTAATTGGGTAACAGTCTGGCCCTCAGCGATCCATTTCCTGTCAGTAAGGGCAGCGAGAGACCTGCTGATGAGCCATCTGGTGTCCAGGTGCATCTCTCTCTCTCTCTCTCTCTCTCTCTCTCTCTCTCTCTCTCTCTCTCTCTCCGTCCTGCTCACTCTTACCCCCGGAAAGCTGCTTGACCTCCGGTGGCCGCTCACTCTCGTCTCCTTCTTAAAATCAATCTCATCAGGAGGAATAATTAAAGTGTGGTTGTTGTTGCCATCCATTTTGTTCTAGACAGCACCATTCTTCTCTGCACCCCCAGACAGTGTGCTTCGTCTACTGGAAATAAGCAGAATATGCTAGCCCACAGGCTAATTTGTTAATAGAGGAGGCAGATGTGGTAGCTATGTCGGTCAGTTTTTAGGCTTTTTACCAAAGGCTTCTGAATACCACAACAAGGATATTCCTGTGTTTACCTGTGTTTACACTTCCACAGCAAATCAATTCTACATGGTTTGTCCATGGTATACCATGATCTGAGTCATTTCCTGTTGCAATGCAATGATTTCACCGTGAGATTTTAAAAGCATGTGTTTTTCATGGTTACATAACCTACTGTACTATGTATTTATTATTTATGCTTCCATGGGTTCCACTAGCATTCTACACATACATTTTACCTGCAGGATCATTCAAGCAGCATTAACACTCAAACTTGCCTAACAAACCTTCATTTAAACTGGTGTCACGGTCACTTGGAGGCAGAAAATAAGCTGTAAAGACAGCATACAACATATAATCACCTTATAAAGTGAATACATGGCTAACATGTTAGCTAACATTTGCGTATTTAGTCATCCAGCAGATACAGGGGGACATTAGTATTAATTTGAAGTCATGTTTTCGGACACCTGATGAATGTAAGTTACATAGTCATTCAACTTTTTGAACTGTTTTGGTCCCCACCAGCTACTGAGGGAAATATCTGGTTCTTTAGTTGCTGAATGCTGCATTATCTACGGCAGTTGGTTTCTTACTTTATCTTTTTGCCGTTTGGTGCTAGGCAGGTGGTGCACACTGGGTTTTTAAAACTTTCCTTTGCTGAAAACAGGCACTTGCTGCAACTGTAACTGCTACTGTTAAGAGCAGTAGGAGTAGCCTAAATCAAAACGATAAAGTTGCAAAAATGATCTGTGGAGCTGATGGCAACTGCAGAGTTGGATGATAGTTATATGTGGGTTCATTCCTAAGAATGACCCCTTAACATTACATGTAGTCATTTTCTTCTCTACTATATATATATACATAAAAACATAACGATTGCAGCTTTAACTAGCATGCTAAGCTAATGTTTATTTAAGGGAGACCTACTATATACTGTTTTCAGATTCATACTTGCATTGTGTGATTCTGTAGAGAAATATTTACATGTTTTAGAAAAAAAATACTCATCTCATTCTCATACTGCCTATGGCTGCTGCACCTGTATTCACCCTCAGTCTGGGATGCTCTATTGGAGCACCTGTCTATTTAATACCCTCTCCCGATAAAGTCCAGTTCGCACGATCCCGCCTGTCTGCTAGTCTCAGGAATCTCCACTGATGTTGCACTACGAACCTGGGACTGACTGTAACGGAGCAGTACTTTGTACCATGAAAAATCCCCAATAAAGGCTTCTAAACCAAATACTACCAAACCTGATTTGTTTTAGCAGTAATTTGACCTGATACTGGGAAGAAATTAACAGCATTAGCAGCCAAGATTACAAGTTTCCCTGGTGTTGGCATGTAGCTAGTCCTATGTAAACACAGCAGTTGCCTAAAATAACTGCAATAGCCTGCCTGGACCAATCATAGAAACCCAGCTTGGTGTTAGGTGACACTGAGCCGAGAGTAGAAAAAGCATTGAAAGCGGAGCGTTCAGAACATTGGGAAATCTGAGGTTTTTTTCTCACAAGGATAGGTGTACTCCTCAAGAACAGCACACTGCTTCTCATTTACACTAGTAAGATGTTTGACTGTTTGAAGTGCAGAGAATTTACAGAAGAAGAATGGTATGAAATAGCCTATTTAGTCACCTACCCCATACCTTCAAGAGAGCATGGAGTGGAGCCCAGCTTAGCACAGTGCCGTTTATCCTTGAGAGCCCAGAGCCCACTCTGTTTCTCTGTGTCTGTTTGAATTCTGTATTATCTTGGCAGAGAGAGAGAGACAGAAAGCAAACATTCTTCAGGGTGATCGGCCATTCAATCCTTTTGACACGATGACTCATTGAACTCTGTGTGGCGGGTAGTCCATTAATACATTGCATTGTGCATAAGATAATTTGCTGTGGCATGGTCATGACAAAAAAACACTTTAATGTGCAGCATGCACACCATGACAGCCCTGCCTCTGACTTTAGTTACGCTGCTCAAGTTCAGCTTTACAGTGACGCTGACATGTCTGACATTCATGTCTTTCTATAAGATGGGTTTATATTGGCCACAAACAGTCAAAGGTTAAAGTTCAGAGATGCAGAGACTTGGGGTAATTATTTACAACTTCCATAATATGTGATGGACTGGATGAACTGTAGCTTTTATTAAGATTAAGATTAATGTATCCTTTATTAGTCCCGCTAGGGGAAATTACAATTTACACTCTGTTGTTATTACACACAGGCCACACAGGCTCAGGTCCTATACATGCACTAATGGAAAGATGTCAGAGTGTGGGGGGGGGGCTGTCCATGGAAAGGTGCCCCGAGCAGTTTGGGGTTTAGTGCCTTGCTCAAGAGCACCTTGGCA
>NC_045753.1:8389931-8390853 GCF_008692095.1 Etheostoma spectabile
AGGAGTTGAACTGGCATCTCTCCAGCTACCAGTCCACCACCATACTTTGGTACGTGTGGGGACTTGAACCGGCAACCCCAATCTAACTCCCTACAGACTGAGCTACTGCCACCCCCAATGTTTGTAGTGTCATGTTCAGTATTCTTCTATATATTTTAACAGTTTTCTGCATTTACTACTCAATTTATTTTCTCTTTTTCCCAATCTTTCCTTTTTTCTCATGTATGCATATCTATTTTTAATTTCCAGTAGAACTCAGATGTCTGGCTCTGAAATCTTCCTTTTTGGTCATATTTTCTTTCTTAACATTTCCTTTTCCATTTTTTTCACATTGTGCTAAGAGGGCACTAGCAGACAACATTACTATGTTATAAGCGAAGCTCGTTTGGATCTCAGTGTTCAAACCCACAGACCATGGTTCAAACAAACCGTGTAAGAGACGACAGAGTGAGTCCCAGCGTCACTGTCAGTGGTATCCCTCCAGGCTCTACATTGCTTTCTCTTTACAGATTAAAGTCTGACTCTTCCTGGTCTATGGCTTTGGAAGAGAATGGTTCATTTTCACAGACACTGATTTTTGCTGCCTTGGGCCATGAGAACAACATATGCAATTTCTGAACTCTGAGTGCTAGTTTCCCTACATAATTGATGTGCTGTGCAGTGAAATGGAATGTTTCAGCAGACTTATCAAAAATACTAAAATAGTAAAATATAAGATTTATTCTTTACCTTCGTCTAAAGGCCTCAAATCATTGTTCTGTTTCATTTTCCTAAAATGAAATAAATGTGGGACTGGCTCACAAGCTAAAAGGAATTAAATATGTTATTATGTACAGTAAATAAATTAAATCTAGGCATATGCCTACTTCAAGAAACCCACATTTCAAACTCTATATTCAATTCAATTCAATTCAATTTTATT
>NC_045753.1:8390863-8405460 GCF_008692095.1 Etheostoma spectabile
TATCAATTCATAACAAGAGTTATCTCAAGACACTATATACTGTAGATAGACCACACTCCAGAATTTACAAGGACCCAACAGTTCTAGTAGTTTCCTCCAGAGCAAGCAACAGTGTGACAGTGGCGAGGAAAAACTTCCTTTTAGGCAGAAACCTCGGACAGACCCAGGCTCTTGGTAGGCGGCGTCTGACGACTGCTTGGGGTTAATGAAGAGTGGCAATAACAAAAATAGAAAAAATTAGTAGTTTGTAGCAGTTCTTTGTAGTAGTTCATGGCATAGCAGGACGCTGTGCCGCATTACAAGGCACAGCAGGACGTAGCCGGACGTAGCAGGACGTAGCAGGACGTAGCAGGACGTAGCAGGGCACCGCAGTGTAGCAGATGAACATGGCATCACAGAACGTGGAGCGGGACCAAGGCGACCGCTGCTACCCTGATTTCGGAGCCTCTCTGATCCAAGGGAACATGCTGGGGAAAAAAGAACATAAGGACTCCGGGGAATGACTCCCCAGAGCTAGGTTAGTAACAAGCATTTCTGGGACATGGATGCACATAAAAGTGACTTGGATACATTACAGTTTGTCTAAATAAGAAAATGTCATCCGGACTCTCAAGAACCTGCTTGTACATCTTTTTCAATATATATATATATATATATATATATATATATATATATATATATATCCCCCCAAACCTAAAATGAGGTAAATAAGAAGTGGACGTAACCACCATGGTGTCACACATTGGTCTGTGGGCAACCATTTCATAGCTTTGAGTTTGGCACTTTGGCTGTCGCCATCTTGGTTTTTGACCATATTTGGACAAGAGGGTGAAGCTGAGTTATCCAATATGGTGGCTTGCGCTAGCTAGCTAGCAAGGTGCAAAAATGAACTCCTTTTGGATGTGACCAAAATGTTTCAATTGACTTTAATTAACTGAAAACCCCCAGTGAAAAGGTCAAAGTTCAAAGACTGAAACATGGATAACATCCTAGTGACAACAACGTATTGAAGAAGACAACAAATCAGCAATTGATTCCTAAACTCATTATGCAAATTTTACAGACATAATTTAAGTTTGATGTAAATTAATTTTTCAAAGACTTCTATACAATTGGATCTCTATTTACAACCAGTGAAGTCTCCCCCTGCTGGCCATTAGAAAGAATGCAGCTCAGCGTTGGCTTCACCTTTCAGGCCCAAAGGTTGTCACTGGTTTACACCTTCAAGCACAGATCAAGCCATATCTTGGTGCCATTTCTACCACCATCAAACAAAAACCTGGATATACCTTTTATTCCGGACTAATTTGACAACTATATCAGGAAGCTTGTCCAGTCTACCTAAAAAATCTAAAAAATATCTCCAAGATTCAATCAGTTTTGTTTTTCATGTTGTCCTACATTTGTTTTCGCGCAACTGGACCACTGCAATGGTCCATTAAAAGGTGTTCAATGAGAAACCACTCAACTGGCTCCAAGTAGTGCAAAATTCAGCCGCTACACTTTGAACTATAACCAGTGATGGCGAACATATTGGCATCCCTATTTTAACATTGGTTTTTGCACTTTGGATTAACAAAGACTGGGAAAATGAGAGTGATTGACAGATAAACAAAGACAGCGGTGATCATAATATCTTGATGATGACAATAATGTTGTCGGCAAAGTAGATTCAAATGACAAGTGACAACCAAAACAACTACCAAAAGACGATGGTGATGATGCGGTTGTGATGATGCCCCTGACGGTAGAAGTAGAGATTAGTGCCAGATGGCTTAAAAACACACAGTAAGCGCTTGTTGTGCAGCTCTGCTGAACAGGATTCAGGAAGGTGGAGAGGGATTGGCAGTGGAGCGGGAGGAGTATGCAGGTTTGCTTTGTTTTGAGGTAAATTCCCTGGACTGTTTCCTCACTGCCAATAGCTCCGGCAGCAGAGTAATTAGTGTAAACCCACGTTGTGTGAATGTGTGTCCGTTGTAGTGTGTGTTAGTATTCGGATGGGTGTGAAGGCAACATTTGTGTGCTGTTAGTTTTTTATTTATTTACTTAAAAAAGGATTTTTTTTACCTTGCATGCACGGTTCCTTTGAACGTGAAAAAACAAACAAATTCCAACCAAGGCAGTAGGTTTGATTTGGTCTGGCAGTGATTTTACATTTGAAACCCAAGGACACATTAAATCTGCTGCTTCAACTCTGCGTGCATGAGGAGAAGCAGCAGAGGAGAGAGGTATTAGAGAAGACTATACTATGTTGAATAGATGTCGATTTGAATATAGTGACTTTGTAGACTGCGGAACACTTCATCTTCCCTGGGATCTCTGAAGTTATTTTTATTGAAAGGCATGTTGCAAAAATGATCTCTAAAACTGCAAGAGGTGTTGTTACAACTACATGCAAAAAAAGTATGAAGGCAAGAGTAAATTAAGCGCTAAAATTAGATATTGTTTATGTATACAGTATATCCAAATCAAGTTTTCATAGGCTACTACAGGTCCCAGAATCTTGCATTCCTGAAGCGGAAGTACAACAAAAGAGCAAATGGTGTGTCGGTTAACTGCATAGGCAAACAAACTTGCATTGTTTTAATAAAGAAGAAAGCCAATTAGTGGCATGTTTCCATCATCATCTAATAGATCCTGTTTTATAACTTCATGCAATATATTAAACTCCTCTGATGAAGTCAGAAAATGCAGGAAATAACCATGTCATAATTTGTAGACAACCCATGTTTCACCAGTTCAAAGCTTTTAATGTGAAGCAGCAGCAGTCAGATTTGTTGGTTTAGCAATAACAGTAGCTTAATACATCAATTTTGATTTTCCCATAAAAACTGTATGAGGTAATTTCAGTAAATTGTACCATACCATCAAGGTTGGCAGTTTAAATCCATGGTGGGAATGGCAGACACCGCCACTTATAATTAGGACTACTGTATACAGGGGTATTACTGAATGTAAATACATTAAATGGGTGACGCTGCAAACATGCAGAACATATATAGTTCCAAAAACAGGGTTTTATTTAATTCAAATCTTAATCTGAAATCTTAATGATGGAATATACACGTAGCCAGCTGTCAATTGTGCCTTGTGAAGAAAATGGAGAAAGAGGTGCTAATATAGCAGCATTTAACAGACAGGACAGGAATAGGAAAAACAGGCTCGGAAGTTGTTTGGCGTTGTTGAGACATTTAGGTGTCAACTTCAAAAAACAAAGCAGAAAGCAGCTGACTATGAACGTCGCTTCAACTTTTGCTTTGCTGCTAAATATAAATGTGTTGCCAAAGTTAGTCCCTTCCGCTGTAAAATCCTCAATTTAACATCAAATGTTTGTTGGGAAGTAGAGAGCCAAGGGAAACAGAGACGAGGGAAATGCTATAAAGAGAAAAGGAGGAGTTGAAGGACTCTTTCTGAGGACAGGACAATCAAACAGGCAATGAAAGGAGACACGAAAGGAAGGCAAACAAAGAAGCAATTTTTTTTTTTTTATACAGAAGTCATCCTTTATTGCCACGTAAGAAAGTCGTATATAGAACAATGGTGATATACTGTCCGATGGCAAATCATCAACAAAAGAAGAACAAAAATATCCCTGTCATCCCTCTCCAAAATAAGGAAAACAGACAAATTCATAAAAACACTATGGTAATATATTTCTGGAACAAAACGTCTGCTATATCTCTTTTTCTAACAATATTTGAATAGTACCAAAATACAGCTTTTTCATAACTTAATGTCACAAATTATAAAGTCAGTAAACAGTAAGAGGACAATGGGGCATCACGGTGCATATTATAAGCTACTGTGCAAACAATAGTGGGAGATGGGCTCTACCATAGAAAATATGCTTTACTAGTCACGCATAAATGCAGTGTTGGGGCCATATGTATCCATATACACATATGCCTAAATACCACAAACGGATCTGGACATCAAAAATAGAAAATTGGATCTCATATAAGTTTGCATGTGATGCATGATTAACACCGAAATGAGTTAATCAATGAGTTATTCTATAAAAGGATATGCTCACTAATGGATGGTAGTTAAATCGCAAATAGCTTATTGATTCTTCAATGGTAGTGGAAAATACCTTGGCTCTGGACCATGGTAGCAGAGGTCAACAACCAGAGTATTTTATCACATCCGCTGTCATTGATATCCGGACATTAATTCTAACAGCAAGTATATTTAATACAGGTTCATGATGTAAAAAAAAACAAAAATCATACATATAAAGCACACCATAGGAGTAAAACCCTTTTTAAAAACAGATGTTGAGCATAGCTGGACAACAAACACTTGATCTCTTCTGTCTCTGTGTGCAGAAGCTCCAGATTGGTGAAAACATTGCGCATAAAGACTGACGCTATACAAAATCGTAAACATAGCGGATGAGAACCCCTTGGATAATACTGATATAATGATTTTTTTTTTTTTTTATCATACACATACTGCTCCTCATCAACGCTATCAAGTCCAGCAAACAGCGACGGCAAAGTATAGAAAAGAGTGGAGGAAAACCTGGTAATAATGTAACTTGTGTTTAAGCCCTTTAGTGTCATCCCAAATGTACTGTACATGTCCCACTTTCTGATCCTAAGAAAGCTACTCTTTCTTTTCTTTAACAAAGAAAGTACTCTAACGAGTATTCTGCTTTTTATCTGCTTCGATTAAGGGGGAAAAAAAGACTTTAGTGACTCCCCCACCTAGAAAGAAATGTTTACACACCGCTGCATTGTCCTGATTCAGACTGACATCAAGAACAATCCATGCTTCACATATTCAGCTTAAATGTGATACACAGTGTAAAGAAATACTCAACCCAACAGGAGCTGAAAACGGACATGTTCCAATGCATGTTAGTAATGGCCAGTCTGTCTGGAGGAACCAGTGATTGATTTGGGAATCTGCATTAATGACCAAAACAAGTCTGAGAGTCTGTAACAATTGTAACGTGTGTGTGTGTGTGTGTGCCTGTGTGTGCGTGAGCCAACTGTCATCTCTGAATCACAGCTTACCAAATGGAGCTATTAGCTCTCACGTGCCGTGCACGCCAACATTTTGCGATATCAATAATTCAGAGCTTCCTCCCTATCAAGTGTTGACATTAAGTCCCTTTTCTGTCTTTGTGTGCCACGGTGGACTGAGCCTCCGTCGCAGCACCAAAGCTCTTCCCCCACATTTCTCTGGGTTTCAGTGATTAAAGACCAAAGTGAGAACTCGTAAAGCCCCCCTGGCCACTGGTCCCAGTGCAGCTCCTTTTTCTGTGTCTTATTGAATATTCCTTGTAGATATTCCACTGTGTGGTTTTCTCCCGGCAGCTGGCTGCTCTGCTGAACAAGAGAGGCTTGATTTCAGCACAACTTGTCTAATGGGGTTGCTTTTTTTTTGTATTAACAAGCCTCGCTCTCTTTGCTGAAGCAAGAGAGAAGAATATGGACCGCAATCCCAATTTTCAATATCCCATTCATATCTCACCTGCCACTTTCTGCCTCTCAATGAAGCTTATGTGGGAGTGGGTAAAATGAAGTGTGTCAAAGGACACATATGACTGTCCACAGTATAACAGTGGGGGTCAGCGCGGTAACAGTGTAGCAGTGTGGACCATGCCAAAGAAAAGGTAGAAAATGCAGAAAATATATAGGTTAAAAAAAAGAAGAAAAAAAAGATCATGTACAGTATGTTACCAAGGTAGCTGCTGTGCGATCTTTCAATGCAAATCAAGGGCAAAAAATACCCAAGGCTGAACACAGCACACACTGCAATGTGTCATTACTTTGGAATGCAAAATGTCCTCATCAGACCTTTTAATAAAGCCACTAAATAAATAGGTTTTATTTGCCTGAATAATAACTAGATGGTGTAAACTCAGTCAAAATATTGCATTCATAAAGAAAAATACAATAATATAGTAGGTAGTAACTGAAGGTCACAAGGCCAAAAGCACATCAAGCAGAAATGTTAACACCACATAACATTAGGCTGCATGCTTCACCGGCCTGATTCTTGCTCCCGCCTCTGTTGCTGATCAATGTGCCGGTGAACCGCTGCACCCTCTAACTTGGGTCTGATTCCTATAATTAGGCCAATTGCACATCGACTGTTCATTCGACGTCCATTCAGACAGGAAGAAAAATAATAATACAGCAAAACCTTGAAGCTGTGGCAGGCAGTGCACCCACAGAACTTTCAGTAACCTGAAGGGTTTGGAGCAATGAGTTCACACTGAGTGGTCATCCCGAATTTTAGAACCCATTTGGCAGTGTCACGGTAGGTAGTAAGACACTAAGAGGTGAAGGTGATCACTGACACTATCATGCAAGATGTCTGTTATTACAGAGTGGCCAGCTGAGTAGGGGAAGTTTTGATTGACTAGTTTGACTAAAAGGCCCGGTCACACCGGAAAGTGGCACAGCGAAAAGCATTGTGTCTTCCCAAAATATTTGGTTCTAGATGTTGTGGTGACTCTTCGCAGGGCTAGTCGGCGAACTACCATAGCTAGCCAGCCTGGAGCATGCTAGCGCTAGGCGGTCACAATAGCGATCCAATAGCTTCTTTCCCCTTGGCGTTTTGTTCATATAATTTCAAGATTTGTACCCGTGACACCAGTCTCAAACTGTCTGCAGACGGTGTTTACATTCAGGCAGAGGAGGGTAAATCAAATGGATGAATGGGGCGAGACAGCCGATAGCTTTCTTCATTTTCAACGGCATCTCGTAGGAAGCCATATAAATGGCACGACAATTTTAAGGACATCTTGCATATCATGTCCATGCACGTTAAGCTTTTCTCGTGTCATGTACTGCCGCAATCTCATTCCAAACTCGTCAGTTTAAAACACATGGTCAACATTGTGACTTTTTTTAGGAGAAAAATAAGATCATGGTTTAAAATGAGTATGTTTGTTCAGTAAATTAAGTACGTAAGTAGTTAAAGTAAAAACAGTCAACACTGACTTTTAGTTTCACACGGGACATGAACAGCAGTCCCCTGGGCCTGTGTTTTTTTGTCCCATCCATCTACACCGATCGTCTCCCTATTTAACTCTCATTGTACTTTGTCACAAAATAAGTCCATAGAGACTTAGATGTGAACTGACATGCGGAGAGACAATATTGCGTTGTGATAGCACGTGAATTGACTTAAGAATTTTTTTGGGGTGAAACCAGGCTGCCAGTATGGACTCTCCGGCTTTGAGGGCTTGTTATTGGTCAACAGTACAAATTCACATTTCAAAGTTCACCAAAGTTGAACTCACGGCACTGAATACTACTTATCATCACGGCCTGTTGAGCCAGCACAAAGACTACATTGTATCACCAAATTGTGTTGTCAAAATGTAGAAAAACAAGAATGATACAGGATTAATGATAAACACTCACTGTTCCAGAGCTCCCACTGGCTCTGTTACTGAGCTGGCTGTTTTGAGTCTGCAGACTACCGCTGTCCTTTAGTCTCATTAATGGCATTTTTTTTGTCTGACTGACTTGTCTGATGGAAAATGTCAGGCATGACTGCTTCCTGAACCCAGTCATCTGTAGGGCCTGACCCTATCAACAGCGACCTAGCCAGCGGAACCACTTCCCTGCTTTCTATCAGGTTTATTTTGGCTGTTACCATGAGGGATGAGGGAATTTTTGTTGTTGGTTTGTTTGCTATCTTCTGTTTCCACTGCCCTGCCAGCTTACCAATTATTCCAGTGGCTGCTTTTGAGGAGCTGAATGGGCTTTAAGGGTGGAGCAGCACGTGGTGGCGAGGAGGGTTCATATGTCCACATTTCCGCCTTGCTGGATTAACCCAATTGGGTCTGATAATGCACATCCCGAGCAAACACTGACCTGCTTCTCAACTCTGTCGCAAACAAAACCACCAGCTGTCAAGAAAAGGAAGAAACAAATACAAGGTGGAGGCAAAACAATATGCAAAGAATTCTCATCAGAAGCAAACCGGTTTATGGGATTGTTAACCCCATTAATATATGATCCAATTGTTTGGCTTGTTTGTTTGAGTTTGGACCGCTTAAGAGACAATATTCATATGCTGAAGTTGGACACACACACACACACACACACACGCGCACGCACACATACAAAGCCAGACATAGAAAAAAGTCGTAAAGAGTGAAATGTGCGCAGTGTTCAAGAGGATACACAGTGGTACAAAATGGCAAACTGAATTACATTTTTTGGCACACATAATCAATCACTTATATGTCCTGCTGGAACAATGCACACCAATCATGCCTTTCAAGGTGGGGGGTGGGGGTGGAGGTGGGGTAGGGGACTGAATTAGTATTCACTGTCTCATCATGACTGTACTGCACTATCACAGAAAAGATTCCTCACAGCCCCGTTTTTGTTGTCAGATATTGTTGAGACTGTTGAGACCATGGAAGGAGCAAAGAAGACAAAAAAAGGGGGTGAAAAGAAGTGAAGATTAAAAGAGAGATTAAGAGAGAAAAGGCTTAATAAATATATATATGTATATATATAAAAAGCATAATATCAGTTATCGCTACAAAGGGCCAATGTCTGGAGTTTCAGAGTCTTTCACGTACAACAGGCGCAGTAACAGTACCGACTCATTTGTCTCCCTGCAGTGATGAAGCCTGCCGCTCTGCATTGTGGGAGCAGAGGGAAAGCAGAGTCCACCCTGTAATGTATTCTGTGTGTGTGTGTGTGTGTGTGTGTGTGTGTGTGTGTGTTTGTTAGGTGTGAGTGTATAGGTGACATATTTTTAATGCTCTGATGACTTCTAAAATCCTGTTCCCTGCTTTCAGTTTGGTCTTAGGTTTCCAGTCTCATGACCCTTGAGACAGCGGGGGCTTCCGCAGACTGAAGGCAAAAAACAGCCCCTCCCGCACAGCCCCTTATCTACACGCTCAACTGGCTTAGCAGGATCTTTTCATCCCCCCCCCCCCCTTGTACCTCTAGATGCTTGCTCTTGGGGGAATTAATAGAATTGTTGTGACTTTATAAATTATAGTGTGGTCCAGAGTACTATCTGTAAAGTGTCTCGGGGTAACTTGATACAATAAATAAAAATGAATGAATTGAATTAAATAGATCTACATGCAGTCTGGATACATAGTGTGCCTAAACTGAGTGTACCTCTGCTAGAGCTTCCCCTAAAAAATGTGTCACACAGAAATACAGTGTCTTTTTTTTCTTTTTTCGACAGTGTCATGTACATCTCTCTTATGCGTACATATATTTCTATTTTCATGTGGCTTAGCATTGTCTCATTACAGTCTGATTGCTCGAAAATGCATCTTTATCGCAAATGTAAAGAGGGTCTTAGAGGTGGAAGTAGCACTTAAAATAACAAGGTCAACATGATATCTGTGGCTGCAGCTGCTAATAAATCTCACATCATTACAACACAAACAAATAGGCTCGGAGAAGCCCGTAGAAGATTTGGCCGACTTATTTCACAGATTTATTTTCATGAGAAATGTAACCTAGATAGTCGCCCCCCACCCGCCCCCTCTGATGGTTGTGGTGGGTTTTTTTTTTCCAGCTAGAGCTTGAGTACAGTGAGTGATCTAATCAAGCCAAGTTATAGTGGCAGTGTCTTCTTTTACCAGCTAAAATAAATGTGGTGATTTAACTCCTGTTGTATCCACTGTGAACAGTAGTTGCTTGTTTTGTCTAAAACTAGAAAAATATAACATCCTATGCAAAATCTGTGCAGAAATACAATGTTGAAAAGCCAAAGCTTACATTTGGTCCACGAAATATGTTCTGCATATAGTTGCTCAATTGACTTGCTGTGCTGTCTGTGATTGCTTTAACTTGTACATACATAGAACATATTTTCATTTAATAGGTCATTTTGTCCACTTCCAGTGTGATGAAGGCCAAGCCTGACCTAGCTACATTAAAACTGCATTATGCACATTTTAGTTGTTCTTTTAGAGGAAGTGTTGCGTTACGCTGATGATAAGAATAAGTGACTGTGTCTAAAATAGAAATAGTCTAGCACATTTACCACAAAGTCTCGCTTTAAAAAAGGCTAGGTATATCATAAATCAGGGAGTTTCCTCAGATGCTTGTATGCAGATTTTGTTATTGTACTATACTACTAGAACCGTTCTAGCTGTTTCCCCCCGTTTCCATTGTTTGTGCTAAGCTAAGCTAACCGACTACTGGCTTTGGCTTCATATTTAAAATGCAGACATAAGTGGTGGCAATCTTCTTCTCAATTCACTCTTAGCAAGAAAGCAAATGCACATATTTCCAAAAACTATTCCTTTAATTTTACAATTGTACTGTTGTTAATTGTTTTCTAATTCAAAAGAATGTTTCCCAAACTGTACCCTGTCATTGAATGGATGACATACTGTAGCTGTCATTTCTAAAAGGTTATCTCAGAAAAGGTTTAATCCGAGAGTTTTAAACCACTGTGATGGTCTAAATTCACTGATTAAAAATTGTATTTTTGGGTGAGCGCTAAACTGATTTTTTTTCTTTAAATGCAAATTGACTAATTAAAAAAAGGAACAAATATGTACAAATTAAACATAATCTCAGCCTTCTGGAACTGAATTCTAAAATGATTGGTGCTTTAAACAAAACATATTGGTCAAACCATGGTGTGCGGGAATTTCTACAGGATACTTTTCTGCGTGTTTGTGTAATAATATGTGTTTGCATGAATTTGTGTGTGTGTGTATGTATGTATGAGAATCGTGTCCGTGGAGCCTCTGCTAGCTCCAGCATCATCCAGATGCTGCCTCCCTGCCTATTTATCCCTCCTCTGGGCCAGCTGTCAGCACACAGACGAGATCAGAACAGAACAATGCCAGTGTGACAGCATCCATTCTCTGTGCTGGAGCCTTGCGGAAAAGGGACGACCTTCAGCTGCAGATCTTATGAAGGCTCTTCTGAATAGCCACAGTACAATGCTCTGCATGTCTTCAGTCCAAAGCCCAGCGCCTGCATCATGTCTGTTTCAAAGCCCTCGGGAGATTTTGTTGGGGGGTGAATCATAAGGGAATGTTATTTCTTCCAAACCTTTCAACGCTTTGTTGGGCAGATGAGCAGAATTCTTGTTGCGAGGTTTGTGGGTAAACTTGCTGTGTTTCTTCTTTCCCATGATGCTTTAGTGCCTTACACTTAATCCATTATATTGCTTCTCACGTTTGGTTCATAAAGCCATTCCATTTGAAAATAACAGTTTCCCACTTTATTATCTGTGTGTTGTTGCACTGTAATGCTCAGATATTGTCAACATCATCGCGTAGATGTTGGCTGTGAGACAACACTCTAATATCACCACCAAGTGTACGTAAATGCATCCCCGGTCAGTAGGCTCTTTGAAGTCATGGTTACATATGCCACCAACTTGGACGCCATCCATGATTTGATTGGTAAACTCTGTTTGTGAAACAAGGACCACTCAGACACGGTGTCACTGTCCCACCACATTATACCAGCGAGCCACACAAACACACACATAGATCTGCACTGTTGACCAACCCAGGAGTTGGTGTCTCCACTCAGAGATTACTTGTGCCGCCACACCACATGCATCCTTTGCCCCTCCTTTTCTCCCTTTCTTCCTCTCTCACACAGTCACCTCTGTCTTGCTGTTGGTCACAAAGTAGGGCTGTGTGGGGAGGAAGTGTTGGCTGTGGCTGTGGACTCTGGTGCTGTGAAGCTGGTTGGGCTCCAGCACAGTACACTGAGGCTTCTTGTGCCCGTAGGTCTTCCTCCGGCCCACCGTCTCAGTCCCATCCCAGGCCTTCAGCCCCAGTCCCATCGTGTGCCCGGCCGCGATTGTGTTGGAGCTGTAGGCCATTGGGCGGCCCATTGTAGCCGAGCTGGAGCCAATGGGGGTCTCGGCGGCCCTGGAGATACCCAGGGACGTGCGACCTGGCATGGTCCCTGCCATGTGTGCCAGGGAGGTGGCCCCAAGGCCTGGCGGCTTGCTACTGTGGCTGTGACCATGACTGTGGGTGTGAGAGCTGTGAGAGCTGTGGCCCATGTGACCATGGCTGCCTTTAGGTTTCTGGCCATTCAGCTTGAGTGCCCCCCCTCCTCCGACACCGGCTATGTGCCGTTCTGTCGGGAGGGTTGAGACGGAAGAGATGCTGGGCATCTCGGTGATATAGGTGGCCACCGGCTCAGGAGTCAGTGGACCTAGGGAGGTCATAGGAGTCATGTTGGTAATCTGGTTGAGGGAAGTCATGGGTGTCATAGAAGTCATGGGCATCATAGACGTCATTGGGTTCATGGAACTCATCTGGCTCATGTTATGGTTCATGGAACTCAACTGGCTCATGTTAGGGTTCATGGAACTCATCTGGCTCATGTTAGGGTTCATGGAATTGGATACCATTTGGTTGGAAGCCATGGGGTTGGTGGTCATCGGAGGAGTCATCGACGACATGTTGCCCATTGAGGATCGGGAGTTGCCCATGGGCTGGAGAGGCAGCCCGCCCTTCGTTGGCAGCTCCACCATCAGCCGGCGCTTGTTGTAGACTTCACCGTTGTACTTGGCAGCTAACAGAAGAGGGAAAGACAGGGATGGAAAGTTAATGATAATGTTAAGTGGACATGAAAGAGCAGCTGAAATCTTGGGATAAATGTTGAACATTGCATTCCTTCAATTTGACTGTCAAGTGTGAAAATAAATCAATATCCTCAGCTTGTCTGTTTTGCTGCTGTGGAACAGAAAGAAAACAAAACTGTTCTATCGAGTGACTCATAAAAACGAGACTTTCAGCAGTTTGCAGATGAGCTGCAAACCAAGACATGCACATGTGAGCTGACAACACACTGGCAGAAGTTAGATGGAAAGATAGAAAACAT
The DNA here is from genome assembly GCF_008692095.1 of Etheostoma spectabile. NCBI lineage: Eukaryota > Metazoa > Chordata > Actinopteri > Perciformes > Percidae > Etheostoma > Etheostoma spectabile. The sequence goes on from NC_045753.1 coordinate 8,403,682, forward strand.
CCCATCCCTTTTTACTCCCACCATCTGAAAAGGTCGTATAACAAACCCCATATACTTTAATTTTGTTAGTCAGCCTACCCTTATCTACTGTAACTGACCAAGCACGGTGTCAGGGCTACTACGCCTGCATAAAGAGGCCCGTTGTGCCACCGGGGGAGGGAAATCAAAATACATGCCAATGTCTTCTCCACCTCGCCTCTTCCTCCTTTATGAAGCCAAGAAAACATCTTATTTCTGTGTGATCTGAAGAAGTTCACTATGATAAAAAGAGCAAAGCATGTTTTTTCTTCCCCCTTTTGACATACAAAGAAAATATTTCAGAAACGATCTTGCTGAGTGCCCTTTCTTTGGAGGAAATGAAGGGTAGTGCAGTTCCAACACTAGAATGCTTTTTGATGCAAAGTTATAGATCTGATTTTATTGTACACAGCATTTGATATTTTTTTGCTTCTGACTAGTTGCAATAAAAAACCATTAAAACATACACTGTAATGGTGTGACATGGACCGCTTAAATTAAGGGCAGTGCTATTTTTGGGTGAATGTGTAATACGGTTTGTATGGTGTATGACTTCACTTTTAATATATCCAGTAGTGTAGGATTATTGGCTCATGGGTGCCCTTTGGCAGTAGGTAAATGTTTACGAGTAGCAGCTATTTTTGCCAGTTAGACTTCGTATTAAAACTCCAGCTTATTTAATTTATCTTTGTGACTTATTGAAATGTTACAACAAAGTGTAACAAGTTCATATGGTGCGTTTGCAGGGCTAAATCAATCATATAACACAAAGGAGTACATTCAGTGAACAACAGCTAGCTAGCCACTAGCTACTGTAGCTAAAATATGTTCTTGATTATTTGGAGAATGCTTGGTCTGAGCATGCCGGGACAAACGTGAGACTAACAAGTGAATATAATGCATTCACAGTGCTAAATTCTTCATATAATATGAAGTAGTGCCTTCAAGCTAGCTGTCACTAGCTACAGTAGCTTAAATAACTTCTTGATTATTTGTAGTACGCTTGGTCGAAGCATGGCAGGCCAAGTGTCTGACTGATATGACAAGTAGATGTAATGCATTTACAGTGCTACATTGATCACATAACATGAGTAGTGTATTCCAGCTAGCTACCACTAGCTGCAATAGCTGAAATAACTTCTTGATTGTTTGTAGTGGACTGGTCTGAGCATGCCAAGCCAAATGTGGGACTGACCAGTACACCTAATCTGTTCCTGTGCAGACAATAAATGGCATCAATGCCTAACTCCATTGAGTTGCATACACTGCACAGAAAGTTGCACAAAATATCCAAAGTTATTGTGACAAATTATTTCCAAGGAGTGTGATGGAAAAAAACCAAAGTCACATCCACTAGACACATTTCTATCAACCAGGCCTCACTGTGCTCGATGTGTTGGTGTAAGCGTGTGTGTGTGTGTGTGTGTGTGTGTGTGTGTGTGTGTGTGGGGGGGGGGTCTCTTAAGCCTTGGAGCAGTCAGGTTTAATGCCTCACATTCATTCCTCCCTCTGTCACTCACTGTCACGAAGCAACAGTCTGTCTTATCAGTGTGAAATGTGACCCTTTTTTCCTGTCGAATTCCTGTTGACAGTCAAGTCATTACTCTTTAGCCCTTGTTGCCTGCACGTCCTTGAAGATAAAGGTAACACACTCAGCGAGTTTGCTTTGCCGTGTAACCGTGTAACTATAAATCTACTTTATTGCTCTGTGAACGGGGAGAAAAACGAGTGAAAGAATAGCACAGGTGTTTGGGGGGGAGG
>NC_045753.1:8405470-8419551 GCF_008692095.1 Etheostoma spectabile
GTAGGAGGGAAAGCCACCGACACACCGCTAGACCGCCCCTGGGGATCAAACCTGCTTTGGCGACAGGTGAATCAATCCGATGGCGGTCGACTCAACGGTGCACATATCCAGCGGCGTACGTGAGTGGAAATGGAAAACACCGCTGTGGGCTCTGCATGCCTCTGCCTGAGAAAGGCCAGCATCCAACAGAGACCAACACACATTGTACATCAGAAAATCAAGCACCGTGTCTCTGAAGTCCCTGAGTGTCAAGAACACAAGGATCTAATTAGGATTTTTTTATTGCCAGTCGGGTCTAGTGTCTAGTCTTCAGAACCTTTATTTTTTATTTTTTACATTTTACAAATATATTTTAGCAAATTCAAAACATATTCCTGAGATGTTTTAGTATATACTGTATGTGGGTGGATCCCCCTGTCATAATGCTGCCACCCTACCCAGAAACATCCATTAGTCTGTGGTTTTTATTGTCTTATGATAAAGTAAAAGCTGTCTGTGAGGCTTCCTCACTCTGAAAGGTAAACGCTTTAACTTTGAATGGTTGTATTATTTTGCAGGAAAATTCTCTTAATATAAAGATCTTCAAAATTGACACAGGATGTGGGATGTTATCTGAGCCGGCTCTCCATAGGAGCTGTGGAAAAACAGTAATGTCAGGAAAATTATGGGCAATTTTTAGCACTGACGCAACGTCTGTGTCTAGGATCAATCTGTCTTGGCCTACCATGAAATATCTCAACAATTGCCAAGGACCTTTTGAACAGACATTAATAGTGTACAAATGATTAATCTTGCGGACTTTTGTGAACCCTTAACTTTTCTTTTAATGCCCCCCAGTTTTTTAGCCTGGCGAACTACTGGATGGATTGCCATGTATTTTGGTACCACCGTGTCCAGGCAATGTGAGGACTTTGGCAATCCACTGATTTTATGCTTGGTGCTTATTAGCAAACGTGGCACCCTAACAAACCAAACTAAGATGGTGAACATGGAAGACGTTATAGCTTCTAAACATGAGCATGTTGTCATGATATTACTTGCCCATGTTGTACCAAATCATTGAACAAAAAAGGCTGAAACTTTCTCCCTCGTTTCATTTTGGAAACTCATTTGCATGTGAAGAGGATTATAGGAGATTAAATGGCGGCTGTAGTGTGAGGATATATGTTTATAATCTACATGTTCTCAAAAAACTTTATATTTTTATTAATTTCACACAGATAAGGATCTTTTGCTATTTGAGTCCTGCATACAAAACTGTGCAATATATACTACCGCAGCAGGTTAGTGTATGTGGAAGCCTAAAGTCAATGAAAGCGGCTTGCGGCTTGTTGGGTGATGGTTCCATTCCCTTCAGTACTTAAACCCTCACCCAGTAGCCATCAGCAGCAGCCTGGCTGGACAGGGCAGCTTCCAGTTTCAGATAATGAAGACAAAACTTTACTGAAAGACTAAGTGGAACATGTCATGTTCAGGGATAATGGCAGTTGTTAGATTAAGCGTGTGCATTAAACGTGGGCCATAATTGGTTATTTGTACCATTTAAGACTACATCCTCCTCTGCAAGGTCTGCGTCCAGGGACCTTTTAGTAGTTGTTTTTTTGCCTTGGCTGCAGTCAGAATCTGATAACGTGACCTTATGTAGACTCACAGGGAGACAGTGGGGATGGCTATTTATTGACAGAAGTGTGGCTTATCACCTGGATGGTAGACCATAGGGAAAGTGGCAGAGGCAATTAAAGAAAAGCAACAATGCAAAAGGCGGTTGGAGGGAGTGTTAGGGAAATGGTGTTGATCTTAGAGTCAGCTCTATTTCTCAAGGGGTCAATCAGCAGCGAGAACACCAGACTGGATACCAGACGAGAAATAGAGAAAATTTGTTGTTGCTTAAGATCAGCGAAGTTCACACAAAGGTGGCTTCTGAAAGAGCCACTGCTGGCATTTTGGTTTTGTTTGTTGTAATTTAGTCTTTCTCTCTCTCTTACTTTGCACACACACACACACACACACACACACACACACACACACACACACACACACACACACACACACACACACACACACACACACACACACACACACACACACACACACACACACACACACACACACTGTTCCCATAATTGGACTGGCAACTTGCGTCCTGAAATTCCAGGCTCCTATGGTGTATATCTCTGGACAGGTTTCCAATCATTTCATAGGAGCCTTTTTGAATACCACTTGTAGAATGGAAATCTGTCATTCAAGTGTGAGCCTGAGGAAAGGGAAAGAGGGGGGGGGCACCTTCAATTACAGAAATAGAATCAGATATGAGCGCTTTAAGGGAGGATCGAGATTAACGGCCCAATGATCCTTTAAGGAGCTATACAGAGCATGATGGATTGAAGGGGAAAGGGGGAGGGATTGATTGTGAGGGGGGAGACAAAAGAAGCACAAAGACAAGGTGAGGGGAAAACGCAGAGTTGAGGGCAGGCGGTGGATGGTAAAGGTGTCGAAATGAAAGAAGAGAAGATGGGAAATAGAGAGCGGTGGGAGGGAAGGAGCAGGAGAAAAGTCGAGAGGAAATGAAGGGGATAGTGAGGGAGAGAGAAAAATGTGCCAAGACGTTGAAGGTTAGAAGAGCTAACGGGAGGAAAATGGTCCAGGAGAAGCGATGAAGAGAAGATGAGGGCCATTTTAGATATAGAGAAGCAGAAAGGAAGGTGTGGGTTTGAAAGGAGGAAGGAAGAGGATGAAGGAAAGAAAATTGTCAGACGTGCTTAAAGGTTTGAATGTACCAAGTTGAACCACACTGGTACAGTAGCACATTTGACCCCATTAATTTGTAATCCTGTACACTTTACATTACTCCCAACAATTGAAAGCCTACCACAGCTTTTTAGATTGATTTCATGCCCTCCAGGCTGTTCTCTTTAAGAAAGTCAGTACGTTATAAATATCAACTTGCAGGGAGTTTTTCAGGTTTCAGAGGCATTCTTTGGACAGCTATTTGGACAGCGTATTCAGAATAAGTCTTTCAGCAGAATCCAGTGTTTCAAAGGACTGTTACTATATTGGGCCCTATCTTGCACCCGGCGCAGCGCAAAGCCCGACGCAAATGTCTTTACTAGTTTAAGACCGACGCAGTTATCAATTTCCCATCCAGCGCCCACGTCGTTTAAACAGCAAATGCACCTGCGCTTATCAAATCTCTCCCTCCTGCTTAACAAATCCACCATCACAATAGCAATGTGCCCAAGGTACAAACGCGCCTGGCTTTTAAAGGGAATGGGAGATGACGCTCTGATTGGTTTATTGCATGTTACGCCCAAAACACACCTATAATTGATTAAGACACTAAGTACAGCCGTTTTGAACCATGCGCCTGGCGCACTGACCCTTTTTTCCGCCGTGAAACTAGCAAAAATTGGATTTGTACATGCCCTGAACGCACCCTCAGATCAATAAATAGGGCCATTAGAGTACATTTTTAATCTGTAATACTTGACAAATTCCAGTAAATTTGCTCGAATTAGCCCTTTCCTTGTACCTTTATTTCCCATCAACCTGCCTCATTTCCCCCCCCCCCCCCCCCCCCCCCCCTACAGTAAGAGATTTCCCAATCCCCTGAGCGGGCTCCGCATCCATCTGTTGGTTTATATGCGTGGTTGAGATGAAAGGAAATCTGTAGCCAAACATCAGCAAGTAAGGTTTTTTTTAGTTGGGCAAAAAAAATTGGGTCTGCGTCCCTTCCTCAAATTGCAGCTGCACTGCATTCTGGTCTATTGAAGCTCCTGTCAGTGGAGAAATTTGCATTCTCTGCTATAATGGATTCATTCTCTCTTGGTGGAATATTGGTGCAAAATATCGACTAAAGAACGAATCCCTTTGTTCTCTGATCCTCGTGGTCCGACACCAAGACGTCTTCCGTTGGCATTTCATAGAACGGAACAATTTTCTGAAATCAAACACAGCTGTAGCTGAAAATATCTGTTGTGTGATGTCTATATTTGGCCTGTTATCTGGGAATGAACAAAAATACACCACCAAACAATGTGCCAACAGATGCCAGGGTCCAGGATGACAGTGTTAAACACCATTTTGCAGGGTGGCTTTTTTTCTTTAAGCTCATGATCTGTCCACTTATCACTTATTATTCCTCTGCTTCTTTGTTATCAATTTCCCTGGCAGTTATTTAAACTGCTACTTTAATAACCCAACATCGTGTTGCTTCCAGGGCACAAAGCAGTGCTCATCATAATAAACAAGCATGATAATCTATTACTGTAACATGTCAGGGGATGAGTCATTGCCCTCCACATGCAGTGTGGTGAAGGGAATAACGTTTAGATTTACAACACAGAGAAAGTTCACACCTACATTTGTCATCTGAATGAAATATTCTACTTTCTGCTGCTTTGCATGCAGAGGAAGGCTTTTCAAAGACAATTCCTTTTGTAATAAATGCAGACAAATATCGTCTGCAGCTGTTTATACGGATATTGTGGCTGTATGATATCTGGCGTGAGTGGACTGAATTCGAGTCAGGGCAGGGTTGCTGTCTAGCATAAACACAACAGATTCACAAGCTAATCCCTTATTGAATTTAGGATATGAAATAGTGACGCCACTGCCATTGGCGTGTGGGTATGTTGAGGCGACTTCAAAACAGCTGAACTGGCAAATGAGCTCACTGAATCCGATGGCATGGATTAAGCTGTCAAACAGCTTGATGAGCAGGCTGAGTTCTGTTTTTACAGTGTGTCCAGTTAGGTAGTGGAATCAATAACACCTGTCAGATCTGCCTGCAGGACATTGCAACCCTGGGATGAAAAAAAATAATTCTTTGTGTTTGGATCACAAATCGTTCAGTAAACTATAATGGGGAAAAAAAACAAGTGATTAATAAAAGACTCGAGACACCACTGCCAAGTCAGGATGCATCAGACGGTGGTGACTCCGCTGACAAGAATAAGAGAAGCCCCAAGATTGATTGCGACGATGATGCACCGATGATGCACCTCATTGATGTATAATAAAACCTGCGTTCGAGGCAGAGCTCCATTCATTCCTATGACAGTTGCCCAATGGCGTAAGGAAGCCAAAATAAAAGTTAAACTTCCTTGTGTAAAACTACCCAGATGAACGCGGTGCCTCCGCGTTACAGGGCCCAAGAGCACTAGAGACTTCCGCCAGCTAGCGCTCCGCTAATTTACACGTGGATTAAAAAAATGTAATTGTAATTCGAGACTTTCCAAATGTTATCGGGCCAAATTGATCAAATTCTCATGGTTAAACAAGTCAATTTGCGGGGGGGTTGTGATGCTCTAAAAAGAATTCCCCTAATGATAATTTGTGTCGCCAGGTGAGCTCATTGGGTGGTGAAAAAAAAGTCTTTTTGGGGGGTCCATGGCATCACGTGAGAGACCCAGAAGTTGTAATTCCAATGTTTGGCCGCTATGTCAAATTGGCTTCAAAGCCTGGCACACTCCCTGGAGGCCTGATGCACCTTCCCCAAACGAGCCAGATGCAACGAGCAAAATCAATCTTTTTTTTTTAATTCATAACCAATAGCCCAACGTGAAGGACACTGCCTACCTCACAGTGTAAAACTGTTTTCAGTTTGTCTTCACATTTAAAGATAATGAAATCCCTTTACAGACACTCACCCACGGCCTTCAGGGAGGCGTACTTGTTGAGATCCTTGTTTTGCTGTTGTTGTTGTTGCTGCTGCTGTTGCTGATGATGCTGTTGCTGTTGCTGATGCTGCTGCTGATGCTGCTGCTGCTGCTGATGCTGTTGCTGTTGTTCGTAGACATGAGCCAGCTGGCTGAGGGCAGGGTAAGGGTGCTGCTGGCCCATGTTGGAGCCCGGCCCCATGCTGTTGTTCATCTGACCGCCCTCTGTGGGCAAAGACACATGACAGGACAAGGTGAGAATCAGGTTTAGGATCACAGTTTGGAGCTCCACTTCCAAGCAGTGCTGGAATTCAACTTAAGGACATTCCCTCAAGTACTGTATTTAAGTACAAATTTAAGGTAGTTGTACTTGACTTGAGTCTTTTGTTTTCGTGCCACTTTCTACTTCTACTCCACTACATTTCAGAGGGAAATATTGTACTTTTTACTCCACTGCATTAATCTGGCGGCTTTAGTTACGAGTTACTTTACAAATTAAAATGTTTGCAGACAAAACACATGTAGTTTATAACTTACTACCCAACAATATATAGGCCCACAAGTACAGCTGAAATGATTTGCCAATTAAACGCTTTCTAGTTCCAGTTTCTAAAATGTGAGGACTTTTCTGCATTGAGTACTTTTACTGTTAATACTTGAAGTACATTTTCCTGATTATATATACATACTTTTATTTAAGTAACATTTTCAATGCAGGACTTTTACAGTGCCGTATTGGTATTTTAACTTAAGTAAAGGATCTAAATACTTCCACCATGGTTACAAGCATCCACTTATATAACCCCCCCCCCCTTTTAATACAGCATGATATGCTGATGGGCTCTTGCCATCATTCTACAGCTGGAGCCTTTTTACCATATATGTCACGCTGCCTAAACACATTTGGACAGAATCCCGATATACATATATGTGTGTGTGTGTGTGTGTGTGTGTGTGTGTGTCTGTGTGTGTGTGTACAATGAACAGATGCATCTACTGTCTAGTGCATGAGGTTTTACCAGTATTCTAATACTGACACAGAGAGAGTGTGTGTGTGGGTGCGTGTGTATAAAGTGAGAGAGGGAGAGGACAGAGAAATTTCAATATGTTGCTGAGCTGACATGTTTTTATGAACATAAATGAATTGAACTGCAACAAACAAAGCTTTAGTTCTCTCCATTTGAATTGTTTTATAGATAAATCCCAATTCCTGGCGTCAGGTAGTGTTTTCCACAGATGTGCCATAAAATAAGCTTGACTTTAAAAAATGTCATTGCTTGAGTTTTGATGCACTCTTAATTGCAACTGCGGTGTTCAGGTTGCTGACGCAATGTATATTTTGTTTTTTCTTCTTACCTTTAGTTGAGCTACTCAATAATATTTTTCCATGTTTCCTATATAGTGTTGGGAGTAACGTAATATACCCGCTACAATCTCAGTAACAAAAGTTACAACGCATTTCAACGCGTCATTTAGTGGTGTCTTGTTAAAGAATTCACCAACACCGCGAAACAAGCTGGGAGTATTGTTTCTTGTTGCTGCATCCGATGGTTGAGATGGCTGCGGAGACAGATGCATTTGCGAGATGGACATCATTGTCAGGAGTTATTACGCTGCGTTGAAGCGAGCTGTCCCGTTGTTCCACCGAAAGCTGTGACCCATCAGGAACTGGGACCGCGGAGGGCGCTGTTGCACGTCGTCTGCCCGTGCGTGGTAGACAGCGCAGGACGAAGAAGAGCGTCTACACGCGTAAACATTAACACATCCCATTCACGGGTGTAAGCTGTATGATTTTGTTATTTTTTCCTAATGTGAAGGAGTAAACCGCCAGGATCCATATTAACCAGCTCAGGCATTGTGACATATGTTCAATCTGAAAGTTAAAAAAAAAATACTGTATGTTAAGGTATATTTTCTCTAAAATGAAAAATAACGGAGTCAAACTTCTGAATATTTTTTGGGGTGGTTATTTCATCCCTTCACACTAATCTGGACACATATTTTTTTTTATTTTGAGTCATCACAGAACCAGTACTTCAGATGTCACCATATCTGACTGCTTAATCAAGGAGTCAGCAGTTACCTGAGCAGTTACAGAGGGGTCAGACATTCGGACGGCTGTTACTAGTCATATATGGTGACCTCTGTACTGGCTCGGTGATGACTCAAAATAAAAAAAACAATGTGTCCGGAGTAATGACAAGGGCTGAAATGTTGAATACTTTAATGAAACTGTAAGTTACTTTTAATTGAGAATTATCATTTTCTCCTACTTGCCTATTGTACGTTTTACTTCTCTATTTTAATAGCTTTAGTCACTTTGCATATTCATATTGATTATACAAAAAATAATGAATAATCTATGATGTATTAAAGTGGGTAAAGAGGAGACTTTATTGATCCAGTGGTGAAATTCACAAGATCGCCGCCAAGTCAAACTTCTGCTGTGATTTTGGTGAAAGTAACTCAAAAGTAATGCAAAGGTAGTGTTAATCGTTCCAATTCAGAGACAGTGATATTGTAATATAACTACACTCTCAAATGACAGTTGTCAGTTGACAACTTGTAATCCATAATGTATTAAATTTTGGAAGTAACTTGCCAAACGTTGTTCCTTTACTCTATCTATTAATATGTGAAGGAGTTTTGTCTTAAAAAGGAATTCACTCTTTTTGACACCTGCCACCATATCAAATACAATCTCCCTGTTGCAAAACTGACTAATGCATTCCCCTTATTTAAAAAAAGCAACAATTCAATTTTAAAAAGGTGTGTTAAATGTATTAGTGTACTCTTCAACATCTTTGCAACACATAAAGTTAGAAATAATCCGGTGCCTCTATTTCACATCAAATCATCAGTATAACACATACTGAAGATTTACAAGAAATTCCGGAAGCTTTACAGTATGTTCTGATTGTGATTAGGAGCCAATCAGTCCTCCAAAGCTCCAGCACATTCTTAAAATAGCCCTCTTAGCCATGGCCATGTTTGATCAGTGAATGGGTCAGCCTGTCGCACCTACATCTGCACCTCCTCCGGAGGTTTCAGGAAACCAGACGGCATGGGTACAAATGGATAAGAAGGGCAGCGCCGGCAGCTCGGCTGAGTTATACAAGAGCGGTGGGGAAGTGTAGCAGTCTGACTTTAAAGCTTAATGTCGTAATATGTGAGGGAACTCAGAGGACACTATCTTCAGCATTGTTCTCTCGCTGCGCTGAGTCCGACAGATAATTGCAAATTCCTGTTCATGAAGGCGAAGGTATAGCCTTGCTAAGTGAATACATTCTTTTAAAAGCCCCAAACTTCCACTTGATAATTTCAGACATAAGAACAACTTAAGAAACGGAGAGTGAGAGGAAGGAACGACAGGGAGAAAAGTGAAACGGAGAGAAACGGGAGAGGGGATGAGAATGCTTAAAGAAACTAAGATGGTAAAAAGAAAGTTAGAAAAATGGCTGCCAGAGAAACATAGGAGCACAGAGGGAGGTAAACAAAGTCCATCAGGGCGTAAGCACAACAATATAAGCGAGTATCCGGAAAGCGTTCCTCTTATGGGGAGATTCTGAGGCTAACAAGCCATCACCTTCCATTAGCATTCCATTGACTCCCATTCATTTTGGCATCACTTTGACAGTGAATAACTTTACATCTAAAGCGTTTAAAGACTATTTTTCCATTGTTTCTAAAGAAACATGACAATGTATAAAAGGCTCCATTACATTGTATCTCACGTTATGGCTCCATAGCAGGCGTTTTTGTAAAAAATAGGCAAACGATTGTGTCATAACTGACTTTCTGTTGCACAGTAGATAAACTACCAGTTAGAAGAAGCTCGCAGGCAATCGGGGGGACGGGGATGTGGAGGCATACAGTCAAGGGAGAAGCCCATAGAGAGTCCATGAAAGCATCAGAACTAAATATTTCAGCAATGTTTTGATGGATTAGAAATACGACATTGGGAATGATTGAGATTTCTCTTGGCACAGCGACCAGAAGACTTACAACTTTCAGACAGGTTGCTCATGTCACATCTACGTCGTCATGCTCAGTTTGAGGCTCAGCCCTCACCGGAAAAGTGCTTCTAATTGACTTCACTGGTCTCCGTCGAAGTCTACGACTTCGCTGTGTCCATTTCTTTTACTGTCTATGATGTAAACGGACAGTAAAAGGTAGACAATCTCAACAGTGTTACAGACTCTTCTTCCCCTCCTTCTCCTTTCAGCCCACTCATAAGTGCTCATACAGCCTTTTGTTCACTATTGAGCCACGAGGTGAGCTCAAAAGCCTTAACCCTGCCCAGTCCAACTGTCAAGCAAAGCATGTTGTGGTGTTACTAATTAATTACTTAGCCCTGGCACTGACTCAAACCACACACAGAAACCTCCACAAGGTAGAGAGATAGTATTCCCCAGTATGATGAAACATCCCATGGTGCTTCATGAAAAGGAAAAGAAAGGGGTGGAGTTCATGTAGACATCTGGCTTACTAAAGGTAGACGTGGATTCAGGTAAATGGAAACAGAAGTCACTGATTCACCTTCTTTTTCATGCATCTATTAGAGTCTCTGCAAAAAACATTTCCTTCAGTTGTGATGAAAGCCAGTCCTCTGCTTTTTTTTTCATAGGTGGCTAAAATGGCTGGAACAAGGTCACCAATTTTATCATTTCATAATGGACTTCGCCTGGTTCTAGAGCACAATTGTAAAATGTAAAATCATATCAAAGCACTTGTCCACCTACTTGTTTGCAGGCACTCTGCCATGGACTGGCTCGCAGTGAATCATGAACAATCATGTATTTATACTAAATTGTGATTTTATGCAAATGATTAATGTTGATAATAAATAAGAATCTGTTGAGATAATATAAAAAATGTCATTAGAGAGACAATGAACACAATGTATTAAACTGGACTCATGTCTGCTCTGCCAAGTTGGCAGGCTGTCGGCTGTTGTGGATGTGACCAGTTCACTGAGCCACAGATAAACATCTGGTAACTGTGGTGGATTTTAGCTTAAAGCAATAACTGGACACTTTGGGTAATCTACATTTTCGGCCTTCATTTTGACAGGACAGCTGAAAAGAGCAGAGAGAGAGAGGGGAATGACATGCAAACCTATATATATACCGGCTATGGGCAACCTCTCTACCAACTGAGCCATCCGGGCACCCCACACTTTGCCCTTCTTTGGTGCAGAGTGAGATGAGAGGATTAATAGCACTCGCAAGTGCATTAAATATGTAGCTGGAGCCAGCAGCAGACTAGCTTAGGTTAGCACAAAGAATGGAAACAGGGGAAACAACCCTTGGCTTTTTTGAGTCTTCCGGGTCTGTGCTTTCTGAGTTTTTGAGTTGTTGCATCCAGGGAATGACTGGGACGGCACTGTATCGGTAGCCTGGTCCTATCAGACTCTAGTACATTTCATTTGTACAGAGAGTCTGGCCACTCTCCCTCGACAAGTGTTAACTTCCTTGAAGGCTCTGTTGAAGATTAAAACTATTGGATCGGCCCGGAGCCACTCTGGATCGCAGACATTGGCCCATTTCTGACATCACAACCGTACGGAAGTTCTGATGGCTCATTTTAAGGCAACGCTTTGGGAAATGGACTGCGTGCATTTCTCTGTGGATTGAGCATTTGATACTTTAACAGTATTTATATAGCACCTTGATTTGCTTTAGAACCAACAAAAGACATGTAGGAACAATAACAAATGCAAAACTGAAATTCTATACTGTAAATTGTTAATTTATTAAAATAATCTAATAATTACAATTATTACAGTAGTATAAAAACAAGTGCGCCAGTCCAGATTTTGCCCTTAAAACCACCGTTTTTATCCACCACTTGTTAACATTTTTGACTTTGCGTCATTTATTTTCAATAGCAAGCAAAGTTTTAAAGAACCAAATTCAAAAGCAAATCAACACCTCAGAAAGGGTTAAAGTAAATACTGTGATATATTCAAGAAAGTGTAGCAGTGCTGTTAGGGTTACAACAGATGTGCTTGGACACATTTTCTGAAATTCACATACATAAATTTAAATATATGCTAATTGTCCCATAAGAGGAATTATTTGCCAATGTATATCTATTGCTCATGCATTAGATTCACGACATAGATTAATGCAGTGTACTGCTGCTCCCTGTCCACAATCTTTTCTCCTGCAGTCATCTTTGCTTACAAAGTGCTGTAATTATTTCATGTTTATAGACACACTGTGTTAGCTCTCAGTAGACAAGGACGAGTGGATGGAGATTAGAGCCAAAATACATATAATTACCGACTTCTCCTCATGCAATCTTAAAACTCTTCTGCTACTATTGGTCCAGGATCTCTTTGTCAAAACCTCTCATCCATGCGTTTTGATCTGATTGAAAGGTTCGCACACAGAGCCAAAAACAAACGCAGCAACCCGATGACATCATCACCTTATGAACCCATTTGCCAGGATGACTGACACGTGTCACCAGGATGCCCATCTGGATGATGACAAGGATGCAGTGGGAGTCTGCTGGTGTGGTCACAGTGTGTCACCGAGAGGAACCAAAACACACTCCTTCTCTAAGGTCACCGCAGCCTTTTAACTCTCTTCAGAGACCGATTTAATTCCTTCTTTTGGAAGATTTCTCCCAAGATTAGGGCTGCAGTAAACTACAAAGAAAGAAAACTAAATTGGATACAGTTGAGAATCAGTTTGACAAGCGGCGGCAGGTACAAGCCCATTGTGTTCGGGTCAAACAAAATGGACAAAATTTAGATGCCACAACAATGCTTCTCTAGGGACGGGGGTGGGTGGGGGGGGGGATATCGATTCAGCACTATCATGGTATTTTCCGTGGCAATACTGTATAGATACACGGATGCCAAGTGTCAATCTTTTATTAAAGAAACTGCACATGGGAATGTAACTTTTTGCTACTCAAACTCAATTGCTTTTACAGACCACTAGATCTTTTTAGATGAAATAGATGTTGCTAAAAAGTTTTCCTTTGGGGACATCCTTTGACGTTGTGAAAAAAAAAAATTGCTACATATCGCAGAATGTTTTGTATTGGGACATAAGTATTTTAATTATATTGTATTGTGGGGGCTCTGGTGATTCCGTCCCTATTCTCTTGATCATAATATACATTTAAGATGAAATTTCAGCCACGGAACGCCTTCCTAAGATACTGGCTCTTGTTATGGTTTTACTGAACATTTCAACAAAGCTTTAACAATGTAACTGGCAGCTGGATTCAATAAATCTGAAGCAGCCCGAAAGGCCAGGTCAGACCTCATTAAAAAAGCCAATGTACTGAATTAAGAAATCCCAGAAATGGAATTAATTTTAAGAGAAAATTGCTCAGCACAGCTCAATGGAACCCTCCACCAAAGTCTAATCACCTCAGTTATTTGGTATTTTGTCAGCCAAGTTGTACTGGATCGATGACAGCTGAACACAGTTACTGAGTCTGAGATCACGAGGTCAACAAAATCAATAGGTTTAGTCCTGATTGTACAGAAAATATTGTGTTCATGACAAAAGCCAGATGATATGTTCACAGAGGGGGTTGGTGGTGCTACAAGACAGAGCCAGAATGCACTCGTTCTTGGAGGAACATGTTCAAACTGGGGGAGCTAATCCTTAATATTGAATTCCTTCATTCATTTGTCTGATTAGTATAAAGACTTTTCAATTGAAAAGGCCCTTTAAAAATCCTAATACAATTTTAATAATATGCTCTTTCAAAGTAGATGACTGACAATAGATGCTTGGGATTCTTAGAAGTTGAAGTCCAATCCTTGAACTGAGGGGATTTGGAAAACACTGGTCTGCGCTTTCCGAAGTAGCCATTCTGGGTGCTATTAAAAATATTTATAGTTGACTGCTGATGTATTTCTGTAAGAGGGCTTTTATATTAAAGACTTTATGTATGTTCCCTTTATGTACAAAAACAAACAGGCCTTTGTCACTTTTAAATAATGTAACCATCACTGCCCATATACTTCATTGCATCCTTTATGTTGGCAAGGATGTTAAGCAATCCATCTATTAGAGCAATGTTTCCCAAACTTAGGGTCGGGACCCAAAATGGGTCGCAGACCCGTTTTATTGGGTCAGTAAAATGCATATCAATGTTATGTGAATGTTTTTTGCTACACTGGTCTGCTCAACTCAGATGCTGGCGGGGGGGGGGTTCTCTCTCTCTCTCTCTCTTATCCTAGGAGGGGATAAGAAAATGAGTTGAGAAAGGGGTGAGACACAGAAAGGAGAATAGAGACCTTTTCTGTTTTTGTTTACTTTTATAATGGAATAAATATACTTCATATACATTTAAATTCATGGTTTGTTCCGTCGTTTTTCCACAGTTTAAAAATGTAGATGTTACAATGACTCATGGTGTATTTTTGTAAATTTGGGTCCCGGGGAGACA
>NC_045753.1:8419561-8442733 GCF_008692095.1 Etheostoma spectabile
TTGGGTCTTGAGCTGAAAAAGTTTGGGAACCACTGCATTAGAGGGCTTATTCCATGGTACCTGGCCAATCCCCTCTTCCTGTGCCATCATGAAGGCTGGATATTTAAAGTTTCCGATCAACTCACCTAGCTTCTCCTCCAAAGGTTTCACTATGTTTACTATTTCTTCATCGTGTCCTATAGTCATCATGTCTCACTTGAACTATTGTCTACTTTGCCCCCATGATCTCTGCTTGTCCTGCTCTGTTTTTGTCCGTATCCATCAACTTTCACAAAACTTGCACAAATATGGACAAAATGAACCAGAGCACGGACAGAAGGCTCCATCCATGACGTTGAGCATAAATGAGCCTTAACAATGACAAAAAAACATGGCAAAACAAAAATCGTTGTCTCTAAAAGTACTTTACAGAACTTTCATGTTCATTAAGCTAGTATTTACCGTCCACTCCAAGCAGTCCTGCAATTGAATTGATTTTCACACAAAATAAAACTAGTGCAACACTTTCATGCCTTCTCTTTTCTGGAATTCTTTTCAATTTTCAATTTTTCATTTTTTTTAACCTTTATTTATTCAGGGGAGGTTCACAGAGAGGAAGCCTCTCTTTTGCAGGAACGCCCTGATCACATTCACACAGTTACACAGTCCTACCTGGAAGCTGCCCGGTACAACCCCAGTCTGGTCTGATACACAGCAGCTGCACTGCGCTGGCCTGATGAAAGGGATTTGTGATGTTTATGTTTTTCCACCTCCAAGATGAATCTCTCATTGTCCATGGTGTTGTAGAGGAGACATGAACGATTTTGGGGGGTGGGGGGGGCGGGTATCTTTTAGTGTTTTTGCCTAGATACTTTTGCTGTTTTACATCCTGCCCGGCCGTCTGAACGGCCTCCGGATCGCGTGGCAATAAACCTGGCACGTATCTTAAGCCGCACTTTACTATGGCAGTTTTGCAAAAACATGCAGAAATGCTCATGAAATAACTGTTTTGTTGTATTTTCCCACTAAAGAAGGAAATCCACAGTTCTGCCTTCTAATACTTTGTTACTGTACTCAAGCCGATTTTTCAGATATTTTTACTTTATACTATTTATTTTTGTGGCCACTTTTTACTTTTACTCTTTACATTTTAACACAAATATCAGTACTTTTTACGCCTTACATTTTACTAAGTTGGCTTGTTACGTTAGTTTTGTACAAAAAGTCGTCTTCAGGGCTTAAAGTGAAAAGAAATCTTGAGCCGGAAACGATTTTTTTGGAGGGGGGGGAGGGGGTGTCCACAGTGCACTGTTTCGATATACTCATTAAAGTTAATTTGACTGGCAAAACAGTTAAAGTCCTTCTTACATCATACAATAAAAAAATCATAATTTTTAAGAAATAAAAAGTTTTGGGTACATTTTTACTTCTTCCAATCATATGTTAAATTACGAATCAATGTAGATTTTCATAGTGCAATAACATCAACAACAACAAAATAAACTTTCTAGAGGTTGTGTTGTTACTTTGGCCAGGTCATCATCAAAAGAGCCAATTAGGGGTTTTGTCCATGTGGACATTAGTTGCTTCATGTACATTTATTAAAAACTTTGTTTAGCTTTTCAAATAGCCAGACGTCTAAACTCTGGGACGAGGCCGTTGTGTTTAAATGACGGCCATGCTGATTCCAAACAGACAGCTTTGCCAAGGCAGTTTGGGCTTTAGATACATTTTACACAGTGACCATCGTTAATGACACATCGTGTTCCGTTAGGAACGCACACACACGTATGGTTTTCATCACAAACACGGTCGGTCAGCGAAGGCGCAGACGCAGCGCCAGCGGTAGCCATCGATGCCGGTAATGTCCTTGTATGACAGAGTACGCGGACCGAAGCTTTGGGACTAGCATCTAATGACTAGCAAGTACTTCATACTGCAGCCGGGTGCTTCCCGTCTCCAGCCTTTTCCTCTTGTCCTCTATTTATGCACAGCGACGTTTCTTTTTAACTCCTTTCTCAACTAAAGCTGTAGCTACATTTTTTTGAGCTTTTCGACAAGGATCCGCCCTACTTTGCATCTGATTGGCTAGAACTTGTTTCATTGGTAGGTGGAAGTTCCATGATTGGTTAAACCTAGCGCATCAAAACCAAATCCCATGTGGACTTTTTAATTTATTTATCATTCTAAAATAGTCATACCCCAGAAATCGGGCACCAGGCCCGAGTACTTTAAGCTCTGCGTTAGTTAGAGTTATGTTCCTCTCATATGATTGGTGGGTGAAATCAATTGATTAAAAAATATAAAACCGCATGCAAGTTCCCAAATGTATTTACTTATTTTTCGACAAGGCAGGAGATCTGGCACGGTGCCGGAATACTTTAAGCCCTGCGTCTTTCAGGAGTGATTGTGAGTGCATGACTGAGACTCGTGCCTCACACCGCAAGCGGGCGTGCGAGCCACACAGAGAAAAAAGTGAGAGAAAAGATAAAGAGACTAGCTGTCCAGAGGATAATCAGAATAATCCGGAGTTAACAGTGGGTTTACTGTTATTATTTGCTAGCATATATATAATCCTTATGCATTGTGTATGGTAGCCTTTACAATGTTATTTATTTCTTTGCACAACCACACACACACACACACACACACACACACACACACACACACACACACACACACACACAAACACAGCCATAGCACAGCTACCGATGCCCACGTTTGTACTGTTGCTTGATTGTAATGAAGCAACAACAGAGACAAGTTGTCTCCGTCCGTGTTTTAACAGACACACCTGGGGCGAAGGTGGAAACCAGAATCAGCTTTAAATCCAGTCCTAGTCCTCAATAACAAGTTTCAAATCATTTCACTGGAGTTAGCATTATTATTGTTTTTGCGTCATCAATACCGAATTCAATCTAACTGCATGGGAATATACAGTACAGTACGTTGCATTTGACGCACCACTACAAGACGACTCAACAGATTCGGCGGCATTCATTTGCGGCAACGTGGTGGAAACGTTAGCACCTAGTAGTATGGAAGGTGATATGATTGAAAATGAAGAAAACGGCGATCCCAGAGATACTTTTACTTGAGTAGGGGAAGTGAGCTCTTTTGCCATCTCTGCTTCTAATCAAAACCGTTCAGGTGCACCAGGTTTCCGTAGACATGTGGGTGTTTTCTCATTCTCCCAGCTTGTTGAATGGCAGCCAGAAGACTTCTAAAAGGTCAGCTATTATGATTTTTCTCAGACCTCTGTGAGCTTGACAAGATGGACGTCTGGCTTCGCAAGATTACTACTGCCCGCTATGAAAGATTTATCATTTCCGTTATATCATTCTTTTCTCAAGAGCTGCTCTCAATAGGCTGCTTGTAAAAGTAGTTTGTAAAAGTGGCTGTAAAGTGGCTGAATCGTTGCTATGTTACATCAATCACTGACAGGAACAGGGAATTTATTTATATATAGTCCTCACAGGGTATTGCTTTCAGGAATTCAGGGTAAAAGCAGTGGATTGGATCGTCATGTGGTTTTAAATGCATGCCACCATTGAACCTTTTTTTTTTTTAACATTGAAGAAAGAGACATTTACATGAACTCACCCTGCAGGGCGAAGACGCAGCAATGTCAGGATTACAGTATGTGTGACTGCACTGATGAGACAGCGTGTGGATGATGAGCTTATGAGCGCCAGGTAGCAGACAGTTGTAGTGCAGTCGGCAACGCGCAACACGCGTGCGCACTACAGTACATAATGCCGCAAAGGCAGAGTCACACAGCGCCAACACACAATGATTTCAAAGCCGCGCTGTCTCCCTCGTGGGAAGCCAGACATCCAGCGTGAAGCAGTGAGGCAATCCTCCCGGGGCAGACATGGTATCTCGTGCTTTTTTTCTCATGCCCCATTCTGTTTAACTGTGTCCTTCGATGTGTACTATATAGCTGTGTGTGTGCAAAATGAAGAAGCAAAAAAAAAAAACACAAGAGAGAGAACCAGGGCACATGTATGTAGGAGTGCTTCTATCTCCTGCTTGGCCTGACTCCATAGCTACTGGCTGTACAGTGTAATTTAACTGCTTGTTTGATTCGCTGCTGAAAATTGTAAGCAGCTGACTCATCTATTATTCTCTCTTTCTCCTCACTCTGCAAACGGATAAACCCTCTTCTTTTCTTCAGCTGCAAAACTGCCTCTCTGTCATTATTCAACCCTCTCCATCTCTCTCTTCCTCTCTCTTGTCATGGCAACAGTATTCTCCCATGCAGTATTTGCTCTGCAGCACACGGCGAGTTCTCATTGTCCCGCAGTCACCCTCGCCCACATATCAACAGGCAGGCAGGCCGGCTGTACTGTACTGAAAAAGTCATTGTTATGCAACCTATGTTATGCTGCCTGCTGCTCTGCTGGTCTGTCCATCTCTCTTCACGTCTGCTTGCATCCTCTGAGCTTGTTCTAGGTCACATCCTAACGGCTTTGTCTAGCATTGTCAAAAAAGCACACATGTTTTATTGAAAGACTTGCTCTAGTTTGGTAAAAAAAAAAAAAAAAAAGGGCACTTTTATCAGTCGCACAACCGAGCAAAACATTTTTAAGTTGAAAAGATGTTGACACAAAAGTCTGCTCCGACGATGACAAACCGGTGTAAACAGAGCCTCAAAATGAAAGATGAGACGTGCGCAGTTGTCCAAAGCTGCTCCCTGTACTGTACTGTAAAACGAGGACCGACAGTAAACATCTCTGTGATATTAGCTCAGAACAGTTGGATGAAAATTCGTGCTCAGGAAATGCATCCTGAGACCACAAAGGGACATTCTCTAACATGGGAAGTTTGCTCCATTTATTGTATAGCTTTGAGAGCTCTTGACCCGTCCAAATCACTCACCCTTACGTGACAGTGTGCACACATCCCATGTGTAGGAGTGTGTGGGGTCTTCTCAATTTCTCTGCACATGAATATTTAGTCACACTGAAAATGGTAAGCAGGTTATGTGTGAGCCTGTGCGAGGCGGGAGTCGAGAGCTTCCTCTTTATTTGCCCTCCTGTCTGTTTACAGCACATAAGAAGCACTGCATCTGTCTTGACCGCATCCCTTCGGCCCATATCTCTGTCCTGCAGCACGCAGGACAGAGAGGATCACAGAGCGAGCAGAGGCCTCGCTATGGGACCGCTGAGCTCATGGGAATTTAGCCAGGGACAGGGTGTGAAACCCCCTTTGTATGGTGGGCGGTAAGGTGAGGGAGTTCATGTGAAGGCTTGAGCATGGAAGGCGGGGTTGGACTCTGAGGGTCACACCTTTTGTGATTGGTGGGCACAGCGGAGAAAATTCATTGACGCTTTAAACAAGAAAGTTTGCAAGAATGGCAGACAGCGGGAAGAGAACAGATGCCCCAGGCTCCATGGGTCTTGCTGCCTGCTGGCACTGCCAGCAGTGGAGGGGGGGGGCAAGTTTAAAGTGTAAGGGCCAAAAAGCTCACGGATAGAAACTATTTGACAAGGATGCTTACTGCCTGAAGGAAATCCAAGCAGACTGCCTAGCTTGTAGAGGTGCTTTAAAAGTCACGGACTGGCCTACTTTAGAATACTGATTCCCGGTCAGTTGCAGAGTTGAACTCCAGGGGGTAATTCTGCAGTAATATTTAGACCACAAGTTGCAGCAAAAACAAATGCACATGCACTAGTTAGCAAGCAAGCAAGTAATGGGCAAACAGCTGAAATAGCTTAAAGTAAAAGGTTGAAAAAGTGATAGGTAAGCAGTTTAAATAGTAAGCTAAAAGTAATGAATAAATGGTACAATTAACGCACAAGCAGTCAGAATAGTTAGCATAAAATGGATAATTGAATGGTTAAAAGAGGTAGCTAAAAGTAATGGCTAAAGGGTTAAAACATCAAGCATCTGCCACTAGGAGTATGAACATTGTCAGGCCAAAAACAGACAGTGAAATTGCATATTTGTAAAAAATACTGCAAACATATCCATATCTTTTATATAATTAATGTTAAATAACACCCAGTTTTAAACCTATTTCTAACATTTCGGATGGTGTGAATAAAGGGACAGCTCTAGGGGCTAGCCTGCATCTGAAAAGAAAGTTGAGAACCAGTGCTTTAGTTCACAAGACTTTGCTGTTTAGCAACACAGTAAATTTTAGAGCCACAAAATGAGAACTTGCATGAACACTTGGGGGCAAAAGCCAAGCATCTTTGATATGACAAAAAAGATCTTACTTTATTAAAGGCATGTCACTGGCACCAGCATTCATTTACTTGCCCAAAAACCTTGCCTTAAGGACTTGGGTGTGCATAGCCATGAATAATATTTATGTAGATTAAGCCTTGAGGCAGCTGTATGACATTCAGTGCACAACACTGACTGTGTTTTCCATAGCAATGTGTCAGATCCTCAGCCTTATATATGGCCTTGATCCCCAAACATTGTTAATCTCATTATCATCACCATATGCCGCTAGCTTCGTCTTCACTCATTAGCGCATCAGCGCACTCCCATTTAGTAAGAGATAGTGAGAGAGAGCTCAGAGGGGGGGGGGGCACGACGGAGAGTGTGTTGTGAAATGCTTGAGAGATACAGAAATATGGGCTACAGAGAAAAACGTGCGCAGCCAACTCTACTCCAAAAGCCATTACATATCTCTGAGTAATTCTCATGAGGGCTGACCATTAAACAGATAGGAGTGTGATGCAGAGAAACCGTATTATTGAAAAGTCTGTCACGGGAAAATGGCGGCGGGAAATGATAGCAGAGAGAATAGCTTATCTCCCCTTAATTGTTCCTCCCTGAGCCTTTGAAAGCACAATGACTTCCATTGCACCCTTTTATGATTAGTCTTTCGTCATACCTTCATCATTTTGAAGTGCAATCCTTTTCTATTGTTCCTCTTATTTTTCTCTCCCATTTCACAGAAGAACCTTTGTAAAAGGATTCAACGACCATTTTCCTCTTGCGTTGTCTTGTCACAAGACGACGCGTGGAGTCGAGTCTCACAGGACATTGTTAAAGCTAGTGACTGAGTCAATAGTAAGATATCTCTCTGATATCTAAAGACCTGATTGCTGTTAAAACTAGGAACATCTCAGTTTGTGTTTTAGCTGTGTAGAAATACAGAATCAGTGTCAAAACCATTCTGGCAATGACCATCACTTTCCCTTGAGATGCGTCCTTTGAACGCATTCCATTATTTTCCTTTCCCACTACTTCTGAGACATACTGTATACTAGGACAGTTGCCTTAGATTTTCATCTGTGTCCAACTCTTAAACCGTAGCAGATGGGGGCATCCATTTGTAACAGCATCATAATGTGTCATTGCAGCTGACCTCACACTCGTTTTAATGGAAAAAAGAATCTACCTTGTCGCATATACACTGCACGAGTGGCTGGAAACAACTCACACGTGAAGCGCGTTCGAGCACAACCAAATGCCAAATAACACCTTCGTATAACAAGAACTGTTTATCAAATGCTTAAAACCTTATGTCCTCTGCACTGCTGAGCGCCAACAGATGTGTGGGAGAACACCAGAATGTGCAAAAAGTTGTTTGGAAAGCTGCTGAATTCTTTCTAATAACTGCAGCTTCATGTCAACAATTAATCACACTGTGAACTGTATGTCTCTTATTGTGTAGAGTGCAGCTGCTGAATAACTGTAATGTATGTAACCGATTGAATGGCACTGACAAACAACTCACATTAAACATAGATTAGTTGAACCTGGCCAAAGCCTGTTTCACTAAACAAGGTAAGAATCGGCCCTAATATCAATCTTGCACACCAGGTCCTTTTTCCAATCTAATTTACAGTTTGTATAATAACCAAAAAATGGGAGAGAACACACAATTAGAAATGCACTGATTTAATTTTACGGATCGATATCTGGCCCAATGTTGACCTTCTTGAGAGGATTTGGGAATAGGCCGCTGATGTGATTGATCCATATTAAATACAGTTTCTGTGTCCATGTCATTATAAAAATAAGTGTGTTCACTATCAGTAACAGGTTTTTAGTCAAGGTAGAATGTGACAATGCATTCTCCCTCCCAACTCGTCACACACGGCCGCTTAGTCAGGACCCCTTGGTGGCATGTTTTGTATGCTCTGGATACTTCTTTGTCATAATTTTTAATGCTCTGGATAACCCTTTTGTGTCATTTTTCATTGTGCAGTAGTTTAGGCAACACAACTACTTTGCTAGGTTTAGGAAAATATCATGGATTCGGTTAAAATAAGTATCTTTGTCATGTTACTTACATATGTGACGTTAGTTCAGTAAGTTACGTAAGTAACTTAACTTATGTATGTAAGTCAAAATAAGCAAACGTGGACTTTTTGGTTTCACACGGGACACAAACTGCATTCTCCTGGGTAAAGTCCTGTGTTTGTTTGATCCATCCATCCACTCCAACCTCAGACCTACGCTTTATCTCTCTTTATACTACGTCATCTCACTGCCCCACGCTCCAGCAGTTGAGTGGTGCGTCTCATACAGATAAAGCTTGAGTATCAGTTTCAGATGCTTGAGGGTAACCGACCAAGCTGGCATATTTGGTACAAGTTAGGACTATTAAGTCAGTTTTTAGTGCCACAGCAGTCCCCGCCCTCATTTTAACTTACATAAAGATGATTTGGAAAAAGTTCCAAGAAGAAAAAGACGGCCCTGCTAGCAGATCATTACTTGGTATGATGCATCTCTACCATGAAAAATAGAATGAGAGTAGAACGGACATTGAAATGTTGGTCATGGTCGTTTGACACGTTTAAAAGGAAAATGTCGCTCAACACTGTGCATTAACCATAGAAGTAGAATGACTGATGGCCGATTCACATTGTACGCTGCATGCGCTGTGCGAGCCATTGACAATACTGGGTTTCATAGCGCAGCGCTACCTCTTACGCTGTGAATGTGAATCGGCCCTTGGCCTGCTACAACAATGCCAGTTCTTTGCAATGGCAGCGGTACACATTGAATTGTCTGCCGCTCTGACCATCCTCCTATGTTCATTGCAATATCAAATTTCTATAAGAGCTGCTGTGGCTCAGTGGTAGAGCGGTTGCCTGTCAATCCGAAGGTTTGGGGGTTCAATCCCTAGCCCTTCAGTCCCATGTCGACGTGTCCTTGGGCAAGACACTGAACCTCGAGTTGCCCCCGGTGCTGCGCATCGGAGTGTGAGTGTGTGTGAGTGTTTATCTGATGAGCAGGTGGCACCTTGTACGGCAGCCTCGGCCACAGTGTATGAATGTGTGTGAATGGTGAATGTATCCTGTGTGATGTAAAAGCGCTTTGAGTAGTCATTAAGACTAGAAAACCGCTATATAAATACAGCACATTTACGTGTACAAAGCGAGCAAATTGGGTGGGTGGCAGTAGCTGGTTCAAGACCCCATGCGGACCGAAGTTTTGTGGTAGACTGATTGCTGGAGAGGTGCCAGTTCACCTCATGGGCACTGCCTATGTGCTCTTGAGCAAGGCACTGAACCCCAACCTGCTCTGGGCGTCTTTCCATGGCCAGCATACTGACATGCACACTCTCCATTTAGTGCATGTATAGGTTCTGAGCATGTGTGTGTAATTCAGGCCTGTGTGTAATGTGTGTAGATTTAACCCCTAAAACAAGCATTTAACCTCTCCTCACTAAATTCTTTTCATTTCGGCCAAAGTAAGAGACTTCCCTTCCCTGCACTCCCCCATAAGGTGTCAAATAATTTTCTTGGTATTTCAAAATATTTGAACTCAGATTTCTGCCACATGACATTATCTGGTAAGTGCCTCAGGCAGTCATCTCCGTTGGCTACAGACTGGGTGTTCCTCCCTGTGACAGGGCTCATCAGTCACTGAGCCACAGAGAGAAAGACAGGCAGACAGCGAAAACAGAGAAATAAATACCTGCTCCACTAAAGCACATGACTTACAAAGAGGAGCCTTTATTCATCATGATGATGAATCACCATTTAAGGAAATAGAGCATCCACAATAACATCTGGGCATATTGTTTTTCTCAATGATCTTCGGTCTCTCTTACACACCATTTTTCTAAGTTCTGGTTGTTTATGAATGTTTTCCAGAAGAAGTACCAAAAGTGTCCTTGTCCATGTTTGCATAACTTTTTTGTTCTTTTCTTTCTAGGCCTTTCACATCTACTTTATTTAGTCCAGATGTTTTGAGTTTTTAGCTTGATCCAAACCAAAATTACAGGTTACACCGATTCAAATAAAGAAGCCAAAATTTGTGCCAATCAAAATAGGTAGCATCGGGCAAACCCAAGTACAGTTCCTGTGTCTCACTTCTCAAAAAGACAAAAAAACTAAAAAGAGACGCTATAGCACAGGGAGAGCAGGAGTCAGTTGAAAGAACTCACAAAAAAAGTCAGACACCAGAAAGAGGATACGGGGGGGGGGGGGGGGGGGGGGGGGGGGGGGGATCAATTACAAGTATCAGGAGACGAGGCTGATGTATGTGATGACAATGGGACGTAGTTATGTCATGCATAGTTCTTTAGTGCGCTCACATGACTGAATCACATGTACACAATGTAACGAAAACATGAGCCTTGGTCTGGACTTTCAGGTGTGTAAAGGCCCCGAGTCTCGAGTTTTCAAGAGCTCGTTGGAGTGTTTCTGGGCTTCCTGATTGGCAGGATGCTACCCCTGCAGTGCCACCTTGACTTACTAGGCTTTACTGTATGCCATTTCTTCCCTCCTTGATCCAGTGTTAGAAGTCAGCTGTGGGACTACCGCTCCATCAACTGAGGGCAACATGCTGCTACAGACAAAGCAAGACAGACATATAAGGAAGGAGGCAGTGGGAGATGGCGATGATAAGGATGTGTGTCTCCTAGCGGGGCTGACACCTCTGACAACATGTCAGCAGGGCCGACCCAAATACCACCGCAGAGAGACAGGCAGGACAGAGCTTTCCAGTGGCTGCTTGGGAGCGCCTGTCAGGTAACTATCGTATGTACTGTATGATGACAAAAGTAAAGCAAAACACATGTGGCTTCAACGGAAGAAACGCAGTACTTAGCTGCAGCTTACTTTGTTTGTGTAAAAGGCCAGTGTACAGTATTGTGCATTAGGGACAAAAGCTGTACAACTCTTATATTAATTTAGAGTTAGCATCTCTTCAAGCTACTACAATCCATTTTACATGTTCAATGCCTTTATTGAATATATAATCCCTTTTTAGCTACGTTAGCGCGTGATCCGTCAATTGAACCATAATGAAATCATCTCATAAAATATTGGGTGGATAGCCATGAAATTTTGAATTTTTAAAAATTACTTTTAACCAAATTTTGGATGGAATTAGACTAGTATTAGATTTTTTTATCCAATTACATCATCTGGTCAAAGTCTCTCTTTATCCAATACTTTAGTTTAAGCCATTATGCCAAGTGGGTGCCATTTGTTTGTTGTAACTCTTCCAAACTGAACTTTTTTCAACACTGAGTTTGATAACACACTTATTTTTACTTAAAAAATTACAGACAAGGCCAATTTGCACGGGATTAAGATCACGGACAACTCATGTAATTATTACAAATGACTAGAGGTCACCAGGTAATACTAATTCTGCACAAATAGGGCTTTAGGTAAATACTACATTTATTAAAAAAACGTCACAACCTTCTCTGTCATTTACCTTCTGCCTGGTAATTTTTTACTCTGCCACCCGGCCACTCCCACCTCATCAGCCGCTCTGCTCACCTGGACACACAGCTGCTCCTCATCTGCAATTGCTCACTCACTTTTTGCCAGAATGCTCACCTTGTTCACATGCCAGACTCGCTAGTTACGACACTTCCTGTTGTTGAGTCTCCTCCCTTGCCGTGTGCATGGAAACCAGTCCTGTCTTCCGTCTCTGACTGCGATTCCTGTCTTTTTTGTAGAGTTTTGCCTGTCTGCCTGTCAGACTTGGACTCTGTGAAAGGGGTGGCTGCGGTCGAAAAGTCACAAAAATGTCCCTTTCAGTCCTTTATCTAATCACTTTTTCATAGCAACGATGGTAAACGTCATGAGGTCAAGGGAACGTGTGAAGGAGAATTCAAAAGGATTAAGGATAAGACAACAGTGGTGCGAGGGGAATCCGACTTACTCGCCGTAGCATGATTACTCAGCTGTAACCATGTGACGACGGATGTTGATTTTGGGTCTGCCAGCGCATCTGGATACTACGCCCTGTGCATTCTAACCGTGATGCTTCATGCAGGTTTAATAAACGTGGAAAATATTACTTCCTTACCAATATTTCCCCTTCTTGTTCTGCAATTATGTTCCATTTGAAAATGTGTCGTTAACACTGAGCGGTAGGCTGTTTCTTGTGTGAAAGGTTTAAGCAAATAATGTTTATTTTCATTGTTGGTTGCTCAGCTCAACCTCCTGTCCACTCATTTTTCTCCACATGAATCCCAATTAGGATGATTGTATGAAAATAATTGTTACACAAATGCAAGATAAGCAGAATGCGTTAGAACTACAACCTCTGTTCCTCTCATAAAGGATGGTCCAGTGTATCCTGCTAAAGGAGGTAACCAAGAAATCATTGAAGCACCTTTCCTTATCACTTAGACAACTCAAACGGCTCTTATCATGGCGACCGCTTAACTAAGCAAATTTGACTATTTGACCACAGCATGTGAGCGTGAGCACACCTTCAGTCCCATGTGCCTCACTGTTACAATCAAACACTCTGATTCCCATCTGCCATGTCAAGCGCCCAGGGGTTGAAGTCGAATAACCCGGAATGGTGTTCCGGCACCACTGATATGTTAATTCATCTAAATGGCAGTTGCACTCATCAGTGTTTCCTGTTCATTTTAAAATAAAAGCAAATATTCATTCCAGTGTTCTCGCCTATTTCTTCTCAGCAGTGCACCGCCGTGAGTTCATAAACGAGGTAAGTGCTGTGGTTAGTTTGCATCTGTAATATACAATCTGGTACAGTCCATGGGAACAGGTGAAAATCTCATTTTCAGCAGTCTACCTGTTACTAACGGCAGATGTACTGCAGATCTGGTGTTTTTAGCTAGACAGAAAATATTTTCTTAAAACAGAAGTGGAAATGAATGTTGCCCTGATGTGTTTTATGTCTGCCAGATCCCACTTTAACCCTTGAGAATGCCCGTAGAAGATGAAGCGCTTGTTTGTTTTCTGCAGACAAAAAATACCAACGGTGCCATTTTTCCAGTGTGCTGCATTTGGGTCCTAACTTCACCTGTAAAAATAAAAATCAAATCAAATGTTGCATATTTACTTAAAGGTCCAATGTGTAGGAATTTCTCCCATCTAGCGCTGAAATCATATATGGCGATCAACTCTCTTGCTTTAGCAGTTCAACTATGAACAAATATGTATTACAGCTGCGGTAGCCTTCACGCTTCAAAAACATGGTCTTTTTCTCTTTTCAATATCCTTTTTCTGGAAGAAGAAGAGGACTCTTGCTCCTGAAACTTGGATTCTGAATACGTGCATGAGGCAGACTGGCATTTGGGAAAGTCTGGAATTTTTCCGGTGGGCCGGTAGTGTTTCAAGGCCGCTCCGGCTGGTCTGATCACCCGCTCTGGTCGACTCCGCCCGCTGGTCAAACATGCCGGGGCCGGGAAGCTACGCTACCCATTGGCAGCATTGACAGCACCTGTGACACCGGAGCAGTATGTCCCTTACCAACTAGTGTGGTTCAAGATGGCGCATGAATACGGAGAGCCTACCCCAGTCCATGCAAGCGCAAATGTAAATTTTCAAGCCAATAGGAATACTTGAAATTGATGGTGGTGGTCAATATACATAAAAAAGGACAAGTTTGTGAAACGAAAAACAGATTTTAACTACATAAGTTACACACTGGACCTTTTTTATAATCATTTTTTGTTCATTTGCATAGCACCAGCAATGGCAATATATCAGTCTCACTTTAATCCAGCAGCCTCTTATGACCAAGCAGATGTGCTGAAGGCAGGATTCTCATAGTGTTTAATTAAACCTAACCTTAGAATGTATTCCCCTGCCATCTTTGACCCACAGTCTGCTCCTCTGGCTCCTTTTATGTTTAAAAGCTTAAGTCTCCTGCACCTGGCCCTTGGGCTGAATCCCGGGCAGGTTTTAAGTGTTGGAGCACAGCTGTGAGGGGTTTTTCTTGGCCTGCAAAGACAAGACAGGGCAGTAGGCAGATTTTCCCTCGCTCATCCCTCAGCTGCCAGCCAGCCAGCCAGCAGCAGCAGCAAGATGAGAAATGCATGACAATAATTGCTGAATTCAGGCGAATCAGCGAGCGGTAACCGCCTATAAGCTGCGTGCAGTTCACACGGCATCCGAACAATCTTATCAATCCCAGACTGCAATTAACCAGCTTTATTTTTGTTTGGGGAACAAAGACAAAGCTTCTAGGTGGATGACTGGAGAGCCGCAGTACAAATAAGTCCTTGTTACATACTTTCTAGAATTGGTTCCAAGCACCACAGCTCGATAACATGATGCTTTATCATCATCTACAGACATGGTGCTCGCAGACTCAACTTCATGACATTTAAAAGTTTCCTCAAGAACAGACAGAACCACAATCTGTTTTTCCATTTTTGTCTTTCTCATGTCCCCCCCCAGTCAGGCTGCTAAATAGCCTCGTATCCATCTGTGAGGTACATAATCTGTCTCATGATCATCAAGAAACTGGAAACACAGATTGTGCGTACTGCTCACTGGTAGTAATCCTCAGTATCAGCCTGTGTTGCTATGCTATGTTCTGTAGTTTGTGTGAGTGCTCCTGACTGAGCTGTGAAAGTATAATTTGCTTTAATTGAACATGATTAGGTGCTTTATTGTAGATGCGACATGGGTTTACTAATAGAGAGAGAGGTTTCCGCGGGGCCAGATTGAGAGGCTCGGTGTTTGGAGTGATCGCTCCTCTGTCTCTGCGTTCCTGCCATATGCCCGTCTGATATCAGCACATGGTAGGCAACACGCTCCTATCCGTGTGTTATTTGTGTACCTGTTTATCAGTCTTCTCTTTCTGTCTTTGCCTCCTCCTCTCTCTCAACCCAGTGCTCCCTCAGTCCATCTGTTGGCAAAAAAATCCGGAGTATTTATCCGCCTGTTTCTCTGCTTTCTCGTGGAACTGCAGAGGGAGCAGGTCAGCACACTTTCACTGCTTTGTACACACAAACACACATACAGAAAGGCGTCTGATATCTTCCCCTCTAGTTTATGAAAGATATAAAATTTGGGTGGGGGAGAGGAATAATCTTTCAGGAGCCTTAGCCAGTGGCCCAGAGGGATCTCCGCTCTAAGAGGGACAGATTAGCCCCGTGAGTGAGTCCCACACTCTACCGCAGGACCTGTCTATTCATCCACAAAAAGATGCCTCGGTAACGTTCTATTATTAGCGATATAAACTAAACGCGCCGCTTACTGATGGCCCGCGCTGCTCTCTCGAAGGAGAGGAAAAAGTAGGTTACTGAAAAAAGCCGACTGCCTCGCTCCATTTGTAAGCAGAAGAACACAGGCACTGGCAGGGTGCAAAGTGTATGATTTGTGCGCCATTGTGTTTTTTTTGTGTGTGAATGTGCTTGTGTCGCTGTCACTTTGCGAGCAAGACAGTGGCTGACAGAAATCGTACAACAAATGGTAGTATGTGAGTAGATGGAACTGTATGAGCGCACACGTGGGTGCACATTCTCTCTGGGTGTTTGCACCCAGTGTTCAGCATTTGTGCAGTTTACAGCTGATATCTGTGTTAATGTTTCCGTGTGCTATTGTTTTATGCACAGAAAAGCTATGTGGCAGCGTTCATGTGAAGATCAATGCAAAGGCAATGGTTCGGCAAGAGGGCCAGTGTTACTGTCAGAGCTTGTGCACCGCTCTGTGTCTTGGCAACAGGGAGTGTGAGGGAACCAGCGCGAGGAGACAAGGACACCTCCTTCTGCTTGACAAATGCTGCAGGCGGGCGAGAGATGGCTCCTGTGCGGCAGCATGGGGGTAAGAAGTGGGTCAAAGGGAAATCCCCATACGGACGTCCCCCTCCAACCCCACAGCATATCTCGCTGGGCACGGCCAGTAGCCCTCCAAAATCTAGCCCAGAGAGAGGTGCACAGAGCAGACATACGCCTTGCTAGATAAACAGTGAGCTGCCAGTTAATAAGAAACAATCTCTGTCTCGGAACGGCATGAACGTAGAAAGACAGTATTGTTTGCATCACCAAGTGTTAGTCAGTGTAACTGAATCAGTTTGTGTCACTGCATTTTGTAATAGTTTTAACTAAGGCAAGATTGTTGCTGATATGCCTACTGATTCTTCTGTTCCATCATCCAAATTTGTTTTTGGGATGTGCTTCAATAATCAGAGAATGGTGTGAGCAAAAACTAGAGATCACAGATCAGCTTGCATGTGGGGCGGAACGAGAACGGCAGAAATCCTGCAAAACAGACAGGCCCCAACTAGACAAATCACATCCAAACTCCATGTGTGTTAAGAAGATCATCTCAGAGTGCACTAATTAATGCAATTAGGCTGTTGTAGCTCAATCAAGACGAAAACCATGCTGGGTGCCGATGTTGTCTGCAGAGAACAACAGCATGTGACTCCAGCGGGCAAAGGAGCATCATATGTGGGCCAGTGGGGAGTGCAAACAAAGTATCTTGGTCGAATGACAACCAAAGCATATGGTTTCTCATGCTGATGGAAAAAGGAACCTGAATGTGTGGATCCTGGTTCAGAATTTGGCTCAAACATCATGATGCAGTTTGGTTTCAGAACAACAGAACCGTTTTGAACAGTATGACGTATCTGAATATCGTTGCCGACCAAATGTATTCCCTCTTCGCTACAGTTTATCCACACTTGGATGGACCCCTCAGGCATGATAGCACACCATGGAACAACACTTGTCATGTCACCGACTGGCTCCAGTAGAGATCTCCTGCTGGCCTGCACAGTTGCACAGATATCAACCAATTCTAGCATCTCAGGGATGATGTGAAAAGGTCAATTTCTACATGCAATAACCGTCTTAAATGAGTCATGATTTCATGCTGAAAGGCCAAATGAGGTGCAACAGTCCAGATCCAACGCTCTTGCCGTCAATTTAGGTTTCAACTGACAAAAGTTTTTTTTCCCCTCAGAAGTAGGGCTGGATTGATATGCAAAATAAAACCGAATCACAACACACCCATTCCAACTCCCAGAATCCTGCCCGTCCAGATCCAATGCTACCACTTCTTTGAATTAGTATTAGTATTCTTTTGGTGCCCCCTTTAGCTAACTGTAAAGTCGGCTTAAAGCGAAAGCAGCTGGCTGGGAGCTGACTGTGGATGTGTCCCCGGGCCAGGGCTGTAATGATAGTGGATGGTTGCTAGCTGGCTGTGAGGGGACTGTGGATGTGTCCCCGGGGCTGTAATGATAGTGGATGGTTGCTAACTGGCTGGGTGCTGACTGTGGATGTGTCCCCGGGGCTGTAATGATAGTAGATGGTTGCTAGCTGGCTGGGTGCTGACTGTGGATGTGTCCCCGGGCCAGGGCTGTAATGATAGTGCATGGTTGCTAGCTGGCTGGGAGGGGACTGTGGATGTGTCCGGGGCTGTAATGATAGTGGATGGTTGCTAGCTGGCTGGGTGCTGACTGTGGATGTGTCCCTGGGGCTGTAATGATAGTGGATGGTTGCTAGCTGGCTGGGGGCTTACTGGATGTGTCCCCCGGGCTGTAATGATAGTGGATGGTTGCTAGCTGGCTGGGGGCTTACTGTGGATATGTCCCCAGGCCAGGGCTGTAATGAAAGTGGATGGTTGCTAGCTGGCTGGGGGCTGACTGTGGATGTGTCCCTGGGGCTGTAATGATAGTGGATGGTTGCTAGCTGGCTGGGGGCTTACTGGATATGTCCCCCGGGCAGTGATGATAGTGGATGGTTGCTAACTGGCTGGGGGCTGACTGTGGATATGTCCCCGGGCCAGGGCTGTAATGATAGTGGATGGTTGCTAGCTGGCTGGGAGGGGACTGTGGATGTGTCCCCGGGGCTGTAATGATAGTGGATGGTTGCTAGCTGGCTGGGGGCTTACTGTGGATATGTCCCCAGGCCAGGGCTGTAATGAAAGTGGATGGTTGCTAGCTGGCTGGGGGCTGACTGTGGATGTGTCCCCGGGGCTGTAATGAAAGTGGATGGTTGTTAGCTGGCTGGGGGCTGACTGTGGATGTGTCCCCCAGGCTGTGATGATAGTGGATGGTTGATAGCTCGCTGGGAGCTGACTGTGGATGTGTCCCCGGGGCTGTTGTCAGCTCTCATCCCATCTGAAGCCTTACAGAGCCGGGAGAGTGAGACAGACAGCGGTGTGCTAGCTAAATTACCATTCGATTAGTCGTCTATCTATACAGTTAACGTTACTGATAAATTCTTGGGTTAGCCCAGCGTTGTGAACCGTGGTAAAAAAAACATACTGAAAACTGTGAGTGTTGAACAATGTCGTAATCTTATGTTACTTACCAAGAATTAGCTTTAGTAGTTAGAAGTAACGTTATAGACCAGCATTGAAAACCAGCATTTTTACAGTAGGCACCAAAGCACTTTTCCTCTTTGGTCCCCCTACAGGTTGGGAGCGGAAATTGTCCATTACTGTTACCATTATTATGTCTCATTCAAACGAGTTCATGAAACACTAAAACAATTTTGGAAACGTTATTTTAAGACACAAAAGAATCTTTTGTGTTGGCGCGAACAATATTGAAATCAATCTCAATAAATAAGGTATCTTTTGTATAACTGTGTTGCAAGGTGATATGTAATCAATGACAAAACGATGCCGTGTGGCAGAAAAAAGGGGTGTTACATTTACTGAGTCCCCCCCCCAAAAAAAAAGATAAAAGAATCAAGGTTTTTATTGAATTGTGGGTCAAATATCCGAACCAAACCCTGGGTTTGGTGTATCGTTACAGCCCTAATCAGAAGTGAGTCTCTAAATCTCCACACACCGCAAACCCTCGCTTTACTGGTCTAACGCTACTTAACACCTAGTTTAGTCAAATACAAACTACCAAAGTCTGAGCTCTGATAGCTAATAATTCTGAGACGGGGACCATGAGAGAGCTCATTGTGACGGAAAACGATCTGGAGTCAGGAGATTTACACCTGCTGGTAGTTCTCACAAGGATACAAGCACAGACACAAACACACTCATTTGCATGTATACTTACTGTGTATTCTCTCTCTGATATTATCTTTGTGTCTCACTTCTGTTTTCTTTTTTGCATATGCACACATTCTCACACACACTCACGCTCGTGTCTTCCTAAATGAACTACATCTAAACTGGTTAATTATGAGATTCATCCCTGTTAGCACCTGTTAGGTAATTAATGCCAATCACTGCCTTCTGGGGAGGAAAATGATTCTCCATAAAAACACGGTTTAGCTAGCATCACCCTTGTGCCTCTCCCCTCTTGTTCTCTCCTTCCTTTCTCTCTCCCCTGCTTATTACCGCCAACAACCTGTGTGCCCTGTTGCCTGCTGTTAGAAAATCATCGCAGAAAATGAATAAGCGCCACTATAAACAAATGTTGCAGGCATGCTCGTAGATAAAGCAGTCTTGGAGTTCCATCAACCACAAGCGGGGCAGATAGTGTGGACGTGGCGATGGGGAAATCAGAAAACCGTAAATAATTTAGGACCGCGCTAATGCTGGGATGGTAATGGTGGTTCTGGCCACAGCGGTGGTTGGTGAAGCAAAGCTTGTGTTGCATGCTTCATGACTGAATATCTGATAGTTTGATATAAAACTTTAAGGAAGTGTTGCAAATTTAATCAGAAGTCAACCACTTAATATTAAAACCGTCACTCCAAGATTGCTGCAGCTGTGGTGTAGGAGCCGATGGTACGAGGATACTTTAGCAGGTGCTTGAGTTTCCTCTCGGAATTGATTTTGATACATGTCTGTAAGGCTGTGGATGTGCACTGTAAACATTTGTTTCTGATGATGATGATGATGATCTTCCTTACCATACAACACGCTGACTTACAGTCTAACAAAGCGGCAAAATGTGCTATTGCTGGCAATAGGCTATTAAATGTGTTGCACTTCAGCATCAGTAGGCCTAAAGATATTAATGTAAAGAAGATTATCGCATAGACCAGTGTTTCTCTGTCCATGAACCCCTAGGGGTACTTTGGAGAACTGCAAGGGTTATGTGAGATTTCTTTTTGAGATGTTAATTTAAAATTCATCCGTCATGCATAATTCCCTGAAATAATTGTACTATAATCGTTCAATCGTGCAGCGCTGTAATGTACCTCTTCATATAGCCTTTTTCTACCAAAAATGCTGTGCACTCAGCAGGGGGTACTTGGCTAAAAAATATTTCAAAGGGGGGTACTTTTACTGAAAAGAAATTGAGAACCACTGGCTTAGACAATTGGTTGCCTCTACCGGGCAACTTTTGCTACCACAATAGATTGTGCTGTGTTAATCTACGGCAGGGTGTACCACACAAAAGCTTTTATAACATTGCTCAAATTTAGAATGAGTTAAAGTCCAACAGAAAATACAGAAGATTTTAGAAAGCAGCGGAGTTGACTGGAAACATAACAGTAACTTTGTAAAATGCTAACAGTGCCAATCACATGACGTGCTGCAACGGAGGCAGAATTACCGCTGCTGTTTCTGAGTCATTTCTGTAACTATGGGTCCTTGATTTCCGATAGAGGTAGACAAAAAGCAGCTTCTCATTTTACGTTCACAACCTGTGAGGCGGATGATTTATCTCGGCAAAGAAGTGCTCAATAACACTTTTTGACCGATTTGTGGACAATATTTGAGAGAAATTAGCCTTTTTTGCGCATAAAGTCTTAGATCTTTGAGTTCAGCACATGAAAAATGTGAGCAAAAGCGTTGCGTTTATAATCATACAATCACATTCAGTGTGTATATGTATGGCTAACCAACGTATCTACAAGAATGTAACCAAAACTAATAAGTCAACACTGATGCATAGCCATGCCACCATGGCCTACTGTGTTTCCCAGGGTTTTAAGAAGGGAGTGAAGTAAAATAAAGACAAAAACAAAAAAAACATGTGGGGCAATATTAAAACGGCTTAACAATGGTGTTACTTCGTTAATCATTGGTCCCCAAAGTTGCTCATTGGATCAATTGATTTTTCAGCACATAAACAGCTCTGTAAGAAAAGATGCAGGACAAATCCGTCAACTCGATGGGGTGGGCAACTTCAAAGGTCTAGACCCGGGCCTCTAATTCATAGTTAACGGTTATTAAGTTGTTATTGGACAATCTGTCTTTGGGAGAGGGGTTCAGTGAACGGTCAGTGTTTTACAATAGCAATATAAAGATATGAAATTTGACTTAACAGATATATTAATGTTGTAAAATGAGTGCTATTTATAGATAATCAAACTATTCAACTGATTAAAGCACACACTTTGAATTCTTCAGCTAGAGAGGGCTGCACGGAGACTTTTTACCAACAAGAGAGTAAAGAACCTTGATTTTTAAATTCACATAATAACCCGGAACAGAGTGGGATGCATTAGAATTAATCAAGGTACCAGGTGATAGATATTGGGGGTCAGGGGAGATAGTCACACAGAAATCTAATCTGTTGCGCAGGCATTGCTGCGTGGAATGAATTATACATTATGTATGGCTTGTAACTGTTGATCTAAGGGCAAAGCCTGGTGGAACAATGTACACAAATAAAGATGAGGAGGTGATGAGAAAGAAGTATGGGATGCGCGAAGTGGGCTCAGCTGACGGGATGTATTCAGGATACAGATTAAAATCAATTCAACTCGGTACAGCAAGATGGAATCCAACGTGATGCTGAAAGAACATAAGGGAGCAGACAAGGGCAATGTCTGCACTAAAGGCCATGCATGCAAAAGGACACGTCTGAGCACACATAAGTATTAACAAACCCTTGTCATACAAGCATGAACATACCAACCCGTTCTCACTCCGAGCTCATAAAATACAGATGTTTAGACAGTGGCCATTAGCGTCTAAAGGGACGAAAAATGTGCCCTTGGGCGTCCTTGTATAACGTACTCGGTAAAGCAGCAGCTACTTTCCCTTTCCCAAAGTCGCTATCTTCTTTAAGCATCCCGTTATTCCCACATGTTACAGAAGCGTAAGCCCACCCACGACCATATCCTTAAAATAACAGCGCCAAAAGGAATGCAAATACCCCCGACCAAGCACGTTTAGATAGGAAAAAGCAACTCTGAGATGATTTACCCTGAGATAGGAAACTCTTGAGTTTTTGGTTCCTGAACAGCTGACTTTAGTTGGTTCAATCAACGCAGACTGCGTAAGTGCGTACGCCACAACAATAAGCCAGTAGATGACAGGATATTCACCACAATACTTGTTTCACCACAATATTTGTCAATAATTAGGATTTAGAAAGCCACCACAGATTAAGAAGAAGAAGAAAACAAAACATATTACTGTTTTTGTAAAGTGTTCCAGAGGCTGTTTCATCACAATCCTTAATGAATTGTTTTTTTACAGCTGTGAGCTGGATAAGTAAAGTCACCCTTGGTGTCCTACCCAGGATTCTCGTCTCATCGGACTTATGTTGCCATTTTCCTGGATCTCACCAGCTTGGTTATTATAATGTTGTTAATATTAACATTGAAACAAATGATGGCCAAAGCTATACAAACAATACATATGATAGACTGTAATTTCCTTGAAATACCAAATTCCTGTGCATTCACACACTCATACTGTCAATTCACATTCATAAAACTTACAATATACACACTCCAAACCCCATTGTCTCTGCCGCCTCCAGTTGTCCATCTACCTATCCACTTCCCTCTTTGTCTACCAGCAGAAAACAGAAATCAATGTGTCACATTTTCTATCCGTAAACTATGCAAGACTGATGTACCTGCCACATTCACAACAAAACTGTTTGTTCACACTTGACATGTAACACGCTCACCGATGCTACAGAAAGCAGGGCCTTGGTACACTGAGGAGCTTTTAACCAACATAGGACGGAAATCAATGTCAAAGCACCAAAGTGCACATCGCCACAACAGTGGAACGTTGTCTTTGTGTGCTCAAAGGCGAGACTCAACAGGGAGCTTAGTCTGAATCCTGAATCTCACTTTCATATCAGGAGAGGCAAGAAATGGCGATGGTTTCAGTATAGATCTCCTCACTCCATCTTTCGCCAAACACTCTCAGC
>NC_045753.1:8442743-8447199 GCF_008692095.1 Etheostoma spectabile
CCGTCTTTTCTCATCTCCGGCCCACCCCTTGCACTCTACCTAGTCTTATTTTTGTTCCCTAACTTTATTTCTCTACTCAGTCTCTATCTTTCAGACTCGGCATGTACGACTACTCTCCGTCAGGCTCCGTATATATCAGAATGGGGGGGGGGGAGGCACTTTCAGATCCCCTCTGCTTCCATTTCCCAAGATTCCTGAGGGGGACTGATTCAATCGCTGCCTGCTGCTGAGGTTGACAGTGACATCTAAAGGCACCCCTCCCATTGGATGCCTGTCTCTTGTGCGTCTCTAGAATTTTTATTCCTCTACTCGCTGCAGCACTCACTATAATCACTATCTCTCAATAGCAAAATAAGTACCTTTCTTGTGGGATTGAAGATGTTTATCATCTGTGCAAAGACGTACAGAGTTGTATGATTATTGGCTGTGTAGACACTCAAGGGAAATAATACATCTGCATGTGGGAGCTCTACATAGTGATAGATCTGAATAAAAGTTGAACGTATCATCACATGCAGAATACTGTATGCTATATATTACTTGGCAGCCACCTCAATTAATGTGCTCTCACATTTTCCAATAAGGTAAGGCCCGTTGGGATTATGGAGCTCATTAAGTTGCTTTGTGCACAGACACAGTGGCATGCTGCTGCCTGTTATTTGATGAGGAGATACTGAAATGGTGCATTTGCATAAATGCATGAGACTAAACACGATGGCCAATGAAAGGGCAGGAAAGCAATTCAAATTTCCATATTGAGTCAGCAGGTTCACCAAACCACCAAGAGTGGGCTTTTGGCAGTTTTGTGTCTTTGAAATTGCATGAATTGTAAATAAACCAGATTGATTTCTTGATGCCAAGCATCGTGGTTGTATTTTAACAGAGTCACATCCAGCACACCTGTAACTGCTGAATGGAATTTATTTTCATGCTCAAATTCAATTTGAACAGGAGTAACTGATAAAGGAAACCTTTTACACAGTCACTTTACCCTCCCAGATTTTTTTTTTTGTGACTTATCAAATGATTTTGGATAGCACATAAACTTGCTCTAAGCTCCTTTACATCTTCTGGGCCATCGCTTAGCTTTCTCTCATGACCAATGTAGGTAACAATAGTTGCAAGCGAGGCCAATCAGATAATGTTAGCATCAAATGGATTCTGTGTATTTAGCTAAATTTAGGTGTATTACATGTAAGTATGTTCCATATGTTTGGAACATACTTAGCATACAGATGACAGGTAGATTATACCGCAGCACCAGTTTAATTGGATGTTTTGATGAAAGGAATAATTTATTATTTTGGGAAATTATTAAATTATAAAATGATATCATTATTTGCTTATTTGCTACAGAGTAAGCTGAAAAGATGTATACCACTTCCATATCTGTACGCTAAATATGAAGCTGGAGCCGATTAGCTTAGCACAAAGATTGGAAACAAGGGCAAGTCAGCTACCGGCAGTATAAAAAGATATAAAATATAAATATATTTGTGCGGGGCTATTTCTTGGCTGGAAGCGCTGACTCTCTTAAATCTTGATTCTTAAATCGTGAGGTTGCCAGGCAACCAGTAGCTGTTTCCTGTGATTCGAGTATTTATGCTAAGCTACCCGGCTGCTTTCGGTTTGCAGACACCTAATTTTTCATAAATCACTACTATTGGTCACTTATTACCTCTGTCTGTGGGTTTTACAAATATTTAAAACGAGGCAATTTCACCTGATGTCGTCGGAGGTGTATTGCTCAATAAAACATTTAGAGATCATTTTGGGAATTTTTCCTTTACATGAAAAGCAACAGTTTTGGACATGCAAGTTTTTGCCCGACGGTGACAATGTTTTACATCAGACATGCGATTAAATTTTCCTACAAAGCAAATCTGTGTGTTTTTTAACATGTCAAACTGGTCCTTAAATGCTACTGTATGAAACTGGGTGACCTGACAGGAAAAAAGAGGAGGACCATATTACAGCTGTGTTGCGCTCCCTACACTGGCTACTTGTTCGCTACAGGATTCAGTTTAAAATCTTACCATTAACTTTTAGATTTAAGGATTGGTGCCGCCTGACCTGACCGAGCGCCTTCATGCTTATACTGCTCATGCCCCTTATGAGGTCATAAGGAGCTAGATTACCTCCCCTTTCTCTGCGTTGCCCGCCCAGAGAATTTGGCCCACCCATGAGAGAGAGACATCATGGCTTTCAAATGACAAAGTGAAGTTGTCGAGGCCACACCCTCAGCCTACACCTTGCCCCCCCCCCCCTCTCCTCAAAAACTACAGACTCAGAAATGGCACATGCTAAGGACGACTCATTGTGGGACTGGCTCTAGTGGCTGTCATTCTGCACCAAGGCGAATCTTGGGAAAGGACTTCAGATATGGTATTAGGAACCACTAAGGTCTATATAAAAGAGACATCAGATATGGTATTAGGAGACCACTAAGTCTATATAAAGAGACTTCAGATATGGTATTAGGGACCACTAAGGCT
The DNA here is from genome assembly GCF_008692095.1 of Etheostoma spectabile. Classification (NCBI taxonomy): domain Eukaryota; kingdom Metazoa; phylum Chordata; class Actinopteri; order Perciformes; family Percidae; genus Etheostoma; species Etheostoma spectabile. The sequence continues at coordinate 8,445,239 of NC_045753.1, forward strand.
ATATAAAAGAGACTTCAGATATGGTATTAGGAGACCACTAAGGTCTAATAAAAAGACTTCAGATATGGTATTAGGAGACCACTAAGGTCTATAAAAAGAGAACATCAGATATGGTATTAGAGACCACTAAGTCTATATAAGAGACTTCAGAATGGTATTAGGGGACCACTAAGGTCTATAAAAGAGACTTCAGATATAGTATTAGGGACCACTAAGGCTATATAAAAGAGACTTCAGATATGGTATTAGGAGACCACTAGGTCTATATAAAGAGACTTCAGATATGGTATTAGGGACCACTAAGGTCTATATAAAGAGACTTCAGATATAGTTTAGGACCACTAAGGTCATATAAAAGAGACTTCAGATATGGTATTAGGGACCACTAAGGTCTATGTAAAAGAGACTTCAGATATGGTGTTAGGGGACCACTGAGGTCTATATAAAAGAGACTTCAGATATAGTATTAGGACCACTAAGGTCTATATAAGAGACTCAGATATGGTATTAGGGACCACTAAGGTCTATAAAAGAGACTTCAGATATGGTATTAGGGACCACTAAGGTCTATATAAAGGACTCAGATATGGTAGTAGGGGACCCTAAGGTCTATAAGAGACTTCAGATATGTTAGAGGGGACCACTAAGGTCTATATACCATCCAAAGAACTTCAGATACAGTATTAGGGGACCACTAAGGTCTACATGAAAGAGACTTCAGATATGGTATTAGGGGACCACTAAGGTCTATATAAAACCATCCAAAGAGCACCATGTCATGGGACCTTTTAAAAGACGTCTTTTGTTCTCTGGCCTTTCCTTAAGGAAATATGTTATTACCCTTGTTTGCTTATTAATTTCCTTTGTAATGTACTCTGTACTCTTGTAAAGCACTTTGGTCAACCCAGTGGTTTTTTAAACGTGCTATATAAATAAATTGACACTGACCAATTACAAGTTGACTACAGCAGCCTTTCGGCTATAAGAAAGAGCCGGCTGAGCAGAGCCATCTTTTCATACCCAGAACATCACTTTTTTTCAGTGGATCAGTCCTTAAAGATTTCAAAGCAAGAAAAGTTGTGTGTTCTCCTTGACTCTCTTCTTTGACACTGAGGTGGTTCTGGCTGTATGAAGCTTCCACTAAGTGTCTTGTTATAGGTGGGCAAAATAAATGAAAGCAGCATGACATTTTCCTGAAGAAAAAAAGCTACTGAAACAAAAAACAACTCCTGGTTTGTCCTCCAAGGAAGGAGATTTGTTGTTACATTTTAGACTCACTCCCATTCTCAAGGCACAAAATAAATGCAATGTAGCAATCTGAACTTGTTGATCAGTGCCTTCTTAACCCATGCCATATATACTGTATATATATAAATGGCAAATTGCTTTGGACAGAAACACACTTCTGCCTCTCTCTGGGGAAAATGGTGGGAATGTCATCTAGAAACCGAAACAAAAACAACACTACAAGAAGAAAGACGAAAATACTCTACAACCAACTCCTGCCAAATGCCAAAAGAAAAGGCAACGGTGGCCAGAAGCTGAGGGGAGCTGGGAGCAGGGTGATTGCTGCAACCAGAAAGGTGGAAAACAAAACTCTAAACACTGTTTTTTGGAGTCGTTCCGGGCTGGTAATTTGCAGACAGGCACAAGATCTGTCAGAGCGAGAGCCCAGCATCGTGACGCATTTTGCCCAGCCACATGTCCCCTATCCATGGGCCAGTGCCCAGCAGGATGGGGGGGGGGGCTGTTAGCCTGTCCACGGCTTTGTGTCTTTCAGTGTTTGTGTGCGTCCGTATGTATGTGTATATATTTGAGGATGGGACGGTGAGCTCTGGAAAGGCTGCCAAGGTGTCCCTACCTCCTCGGGGCAGGGTGGTGAGCAAGCCAGGCCATACTGAAGCCCGCAGGCCAAAGAGAGAGAATGTGTGTGTGTGTGTGTGGACGGCAATGGAGGAGGG
>NC_045753.1:8447209-8451236 GCF_008692095.1 Etheostoma spectabile
GGGGGGGGGTCACAAATGTGCCCCCATCATGAGCTTTCCCTGCCTCTGACTTCATTGCTGGTGGCATCAGTCAGCTTGCCAAGCAAATCTGCTGCCTGCCCTCAAGCCGCGTGAAACACAGGCCTGGAGAATATATGCGTGTGTGTGGAGGTTGTACACGTGTGGGTGACTTTTGGTGTCCATATGCATGCGTGTGCATAAGGAGGATACCAGAAAAAAGAGCCCTCAGCACCTCAGGGACACGCGAAGTGATCTGTTGCTTTGGCCTTTTCATCCAAAACAGACTGTTCTCTTTTGAAACCAAGACTTCCAAAATGCGCACACACGGAGACATGACCGGCCAACACACAGCTTCGCTCATTTAATACATGTTCTCCCTCCAGTGTTAACCAGCCTGGTTTTGTGGGGTTTTTTTTAACCACTATTACTAACTAAAAAATGAAATAATCAAAACGACTAACTAAATTTACACATAGGTCTACATGTTACAGCTTTGTTCATTAGTTTTCCTTTGTACTACCAGTGACATAAGCTAGACATTTAATCTGTTTGTCTACTACATTTAGCTAACTAATCAATTGTTTATCTTTTAGCTAGCTAATTATCCATCCCTTTTAGCTAACTTTTCCAACCATTTATTCGTTACTTGTAGCTAACTAATTTTTCTCTATTACTCTCTAACTATCTAAACCAGGGGTCTTCAACAGGGGGTCCGTGACCCCTAGGGGGTCCGCGGAGGTACTGCATGAGGGTCGCGAAAGTTTTGGTTGATTAGACTTTTTTTTATATCCCCCCCCCCCTGCAATTTTTTCCACTAATTGAAAAGTCTTTAAATACACATTAACATGAATTCAACACACTGTAGTTAACAGATAAATGGAGGAAGAAGATGTCTTTCAGTCATCAATGCACACATGGCACTATAGGACCAGTTTGATATAACACAATTTTATACAATATATATAATTAGGGGGTCCCCGCTCCATCTCGCCATCAGTTTGGGGGTCCTTGGCCTGGAAAACGTTGAAGACCCCTGATCTAAACCATTTATCTGTTTAACCTGTTGATCTGTTACTTTTAGCTAACCACGTAGGCAATCCATTTCTTTTAGCGTATAGTTTTAACAATCGCTTGTGTGTTTCTTTTAACTCTCAATTAAATTGTTTACTATTATTTATTCCATCGTTTATCCAATACCTATTTAAACTGTTAATCTGTTACTTTTAGCTAACTATTTAAACCAAGTATCCATTAGCCTACTTTCAACCAACCGTGTAGATTAAAGTGCTTGGTTACTAACTACTTTTTACGCACATTTACGCATGTTACATTGGTATGCAGACATGGGAGAAGAGCTTCCACTGTGAATACAATCAGAACACTGTTGGGAAGTGGCAGGAGTGTATGTACTATTACTGCCGGCCTTACAGAAGATTGGAGCTCTATTTTTCTATTAGAAACGGTATGAAAGGCAAACTCTGGACAATCGTTGCAGATTACAGAGGATTTCCCACAGTGTAACAGCCACAGGACAGGGAGCCTAAATAGACTTAGAATGCTGAGATTTAGCTTGCTTCAATGTATGTCTGACAGACAGTGAGCTTGTTATTGTTGAAAAAAACATCGATTTTTCTCAACAGCTCTATAGCAAATATAAGGATGCTTGCATCGAGCCAAGTGCCTCTCGAAGCTTAACAGACAGAAATAAGAACAAAACCCTTGACTTGAACGGTTAAGCGTTATCTTCGTTAATAATAGCATTTTTTTGCGAATTGATATTCCTGCCGAAAATATTCCTAATATTTGCAAAAGGCTTGACTCCTTCATTTGACTGGTCGATTAAGGGGAGCAAGTGTAGCAGTTAATTAGAAACCAGTGGTGATAACCACCTGTTCAAACATACAGATGGGAAGTCTGTCTGCTTATCCCATGACTGCCTGCGAGTGCTGTATCATTACAGATAGTGAAATGTAAATGAGTCTTAAAAATAGATGAAGATAGATGGATGTGATGTCGCTCACCACACTCAGGATATTACTGAGGCGCACCAGGGGTTATGTGCATTCACACAGGCATGTATCATGCACACGTGAATGAACACGGACTTGGACACACAGACACACACATACACATATACACACATACATCGGCGTAATTGCCTGTCAAATGCAAGATCGTACTTCCTGGGAGTAAATGAAGTGATTAATATTCGTGAGGAGGGTGGGGAAGGAGGTGTTTTTTTTTTGTTGCTGATTAGATGTTAAGATATTCACTGTCCCTATTGCTGCTTCTATTACAGCACCACAATGACAAGATGGGAAATTAAACGCCGGGTGATGCAAAACGACAGAAAAGGATGGACAGCATGCATTCGGCCACTTTCTCTGTCCGTCAAAATACTCTTTGATTTCTTTGAATGTCTACAAAATGATGGCTTGTTTCTGAGTTTTTCTATTTTCTAATTTTTTTTTTTTATCGTTTTGCTTATTTTCTCCTCTTTCCAGTCCCAGACTCCTGGGATGTCGGCCGCTGGTTGATGCCTGTCGGCTGTGCAGTCCCAGAGCCACAATAAAGAGGAGTCTAATGGCGTCCGTGGCTGTTCAGGAACCTCACATTTAGATAATTAGGCAGACAGAGGGTGCAGGAATGAGGCCCCGGAGAGGAGGCGGAGACACTTCTGCACTTTCTGAGAATCTGACCCTGTGACCGTCTGTCTTTTTGCCTGGTTGCTCCCTGTAACCTGATTTGCGGTTTTAGTCTATCTTTATGGTGGCAACAACATTTGACGTGGCACCAAATAACTGCACCAATATGTCTGAACATGTGGAAAAGCAATGGGATTTGTCAGAAGTGACAGGCCAATCAGACAAACTAAATCACCTTTAACGCAAGGTGTTATGAGGTGACAGATGTTGACAGGTAGCAGGAAAGTTGAATTGTGCCAAAGAGTGCAGGCAAATACATAATGTGTAGCTAAAGTTAAAATATGTAGACTGGAATCTGATTAGTTTAGTCTCTTAAACTAATCAGTCGCCTGTTCATCCCTGTTGAAAATGAACAAAAGTCGCCTCCTGAATATACTTAAAGGAAAAGTTTGACGTTTTGGGATATTGGTTTATTTGCTTTCTTGCCAAGAGAAGATGAGAAGATCAATACTACTCTCCAGATACGAAAGGTGTATCAATCTCCTAAGGTAACTCTCGCCAAAACTGGGAATGAGTGTAATATCCCAAAATGTCAAACTATTCCCTTAGTGTAAATATGTTCCCAGACTGTCAGTGGGACTTTTGTGTGTGCAATAAGACTTTTTTTCTCGTAAATAAACAGTGTGATCGAAACTACCCCCCCCCCAAAAGTGGAACAGAACAAACATTACCCTCAACGGTGGACGCTTTTATTGTCGCTCCAACGAGCTATGAGCCTGAAAGACAAACTCAACTTGGAACCTTAACTTCACCAGCTTTTCTTTGCCCGTTTGAATATGCGGACAGAAGCTGAGCTTCAAAAGGAGCCACTGCCGGAGTGACGCCTCTTAGATAACTACCTCCAGCTCTGTCATTTTCTCTCCCGCGGCCTCTCTTTGCTTGTTTCCTACGGCCTGTGAAGCAGCGTGTGGCTTCACTAGCCGGAAAAACTCCTCTTTCCGCTCTGACACTCTGCAATCAGATGTGACACCCTCAGGGCTCACAAGACAGCCGGGAAGACAAGGTCACGCAGTCACCTACTTTTAACGAAGGATATGCACAGCTCCTTTTGACAGGCTGGCACACAGACACCTTCACACACACACACACACACACACACACACACACACACACACTTGTACACACAGTCAGTATTTCGCAGACAGAGCCTTTCCTCGTGCCTGTGCAATCTCTGAAGCAATTACCTATTAAAATTTCATCCTTCCCATCTCAGAATGTTTAGGGAAAGATTATAACTGCTGGGGAGGTAATTAAGCCTGCAAATGCTGAATTGAGTCGTGAATACAGAGTTGTGTGTGTGTGTGTGTGTGTGTGTGTGTGTG
>NC_045753.1:8451246-8479470 GCF_008692095.1 Etheostoma spectabile
TGTGTGCGTGTGTGCGTGTGTGCGTGTGTGCGCGTGCGCGCGTGCGTGCGTGCGTGCGCTAGCTTAACAAAACTAATAGTGTTTTCCCACCTAAAGCAAGACTAAAGAAGTACAATATTGGTCCGGAGGAGTTATTCAGTGTAATAATTCATAGGGATAAATGCTGTTTTCCAATTCAATTTCACCACTAACTTCTTCATTAGATTATACCGTGAGCGTCATGACAAAGAGATTAGCTGCTTCTTCTGCTGCTGCTTGCAATTACACTTAAAGGGACACTCAAGACTTTTGGTGCCAAACAACTGCAGTGAAAGTCACCCTGAATCCAGTGGCAACGGCTCAAGATGGTGTCAGACTTTTTCCGTGCAACCCCAACAAGAGCTCGGCTTTAGTGCGGTTTTAATATGGAGCACGTGACGGATACAAAGCCCCGTCCTTCAGAGCTTCAGAAATGGTTGCTGCCATCAATCTGGGGGTTGAGTGTTCCTTCTCCTTCCACCTCCCCCCCCCCCTCTTTTTTGTCTTTTTCTCTCTTCGATGTTGTGGATCTACAGCCTTTTAAGGATTCAAACAAAGTCTCTGGGTTCGAAGATGAAATGAAAATCTTCTTGTTGTTGTTGTTGATTGGTTGTTCTGGCTGGTTCTGGTTCACAACGCAACCCAAAGTGTCTATTCTTAATATTGAGGACGTTGCACGGGCTCCCTCTTGGATATGCACAGGGGCCCACAACTAGAGCCAGTACTCACCAGTACTGAGAACCGTTACCCCTAATTTTTGTCCACATGAGTACCCCTACCTCTAATTGTCATTAACAGTACTGATAGGTCGATATCCAGTCTATGGCTGACATTTATTCCAAAATAGGCTTTAAATCATAATTTATTGGGAGAAATCAAGCAATTGTATGTAAAATCAGACATTCAGCACCTCCATATAGCGCTAATGGAATGATCCTTTGTTTTATAACTACATCTGTAGACACGGTGACAATTCAATTAAGAGAATAGTAGTCGAATCAGTCCCCTTAGAGCGAATAGTAGACTATTCGGGGTCACCCCTACAAGACATACAGTATAAAAGTAAATATATCCAATACACATGTATTGATCATGTCATGCAGCTGCTGAATTAGGGTTATGGCGCCTTTTATGGTCCAATTCTAACGGGCACTGCCCACAACCTAACAAACACAAGCCTCAGGCTTTTGTATTACTAACTGACACTTTCTCACTTGTGTGGTACAGTACATGTGATGAGTATTACAAATGACCAAGACATAGCATAGCACGTATTGGGAATATGGCTTTGCTTGTTGTTCCATATCTCTGTTGACAATAAATAAAGTGCTCAAGGGGGAAACCGTATAACTGATAAAGCAGCTGTGGTCATCAGTGGTCAATTCAATTTTTATTTTTATTTATAGTATCAAAATGATTCCTTGACTGAGAATTGCACATGAAGGAATTTTCTCCTCCTACATAAGCAGCTCGAACCTGCCAGACCAGATTCCTTGATGCCAGTAATAAGGCAATCAAGCCATAAGCTATAATCAATATTCAATATGTAGTTGGTACTTAAAATATGTTTTTCAGTACAATCATGCACAGTATTTGAACAAACTCCCTTGGCACACACACACACACACACACACACACACACACACACACCCCAGCGGCCCATTTCAACCCAAGCACTCATCTTTAAATTCGCCACTCTTCTCTCTCTTCCCTGTCTGTCCTTTGCATTCACAGTGGCTCTCTTAATTAAAAAAAAAAATCATCTTGCCCTGTTCAGTCAATTTATCTTCTTCTTATCACTTAAAATAAGAATGACATGTCCATATCCAGCAAATCCATAGCTAATTCCTCTCCCCCCTGCAACCATTGTGCCCCCCGTGATGAATCGTCTTCCTCGTCCAGCGGAGGGACCCGTGAACCAATCAGGTGGCTGTCATCGGGGAGGATCCCACCAGATCACCGAGGTTAATGACATTCCACATTGTTACTTACAACCCCGAGGATTAGAAGGTTCACAGGAGCGGATTCCTCATTGCAAATGATAATCTCTAACTCACAGCAGCGTCCTCCTGGCCCCTCAGGTGAAAGGCCACCACGCCTTTCCAGCAGTGAGGCCGAGAAGAAAAAGACCCGAGCGGACCCCCAACACCTACTGAAAGTGGTATTCATCTCTTTTATTGGTAGCACTTATAAAAAAAAGTACAAGACCCCTCCTCCCCCCACGCCTCTGGAACCAACCCGTTTTAATGAATGCAACCTTTCCTTCCCCCTTTTCTATGAGATGTGCTCCCGTCATGATGTTGATGGTTCCTGTGGGCGCCCTGCTTCAGGCTGAGTAGTGTTATGTCACCTTGATGGGAGTTGTTGTAGGATTACAGATTATTCTCATTCTTGCTCCTATAAGTACTCACTAAAAACTCCCATACCACCACCACTTCCATACACAAACACTTTCTGTCTTTTATAGCAATAAACACCGCCCAAAAATCCCATTATTGTTTTTTGTCCAGCTTGCTGTCAATGGTTTAAACTCAACTGGGTGTAAAGTGTCCAACATGATCTGGAACCTGCTTGGGAAACTTTGTGCGAAATGCTATTGGTGCTTTAACAAAAATTAGGAAGGGTACCTGTAGGAGACAGGATTGCCATAAAAGAAAGAGCGTTCTAAACGTGTGTTTAGAGCAAGTAATTGTTCTTTTCTCGACCTATCACAGCCAATGTGAACGAAACTCTTGACACAATAATCTCATCCAACTTTTACAATCTGCTCACTTTTCTGCAAAACTAGGACTTTCCAAGTCAACACAAGATGCAGTTATTCTGTGAAATGCATTTATTTTGCCTTGCTGTGCCCCAAAGAGGTGAAATGCATTAAAAAAAAGACATGACGCAGTCTTTTTCTTCACATGCAATTTCAATTGAGATGGAATTGTTTACAGGGTGCCAATCATGTAATAGCAACACAAGAAATAGGGGGATTTTATGTATTTGTTTATGTATCCACCAACCATCAAGGCAAATGACTTATAAGTGTTACTTACGTGGCAATAAACCCTTTTATGATTTCTGAAAGCCAGTCCTTTAACAGGACCAGTGTGCGTGCTGTCTTAAAACACATGCTCAATCATGAATATGCTTTTTGTTTTGGAACGAGAAATATGAAGCAACTTTGAGGGCATCTGGATGCTGTGTGTGCTGACTGTGTTCATGATGTGTATGTACTGTACGCTCGGGTCTGCACATATTTGTGTGTGTGTGTGTGTGTGTGTGTGTGTGTGTGTGTGTGTGTGTTGTGTGTATTTTTGTTTGTTTTGTGTGGAATGGATTCATCTGTTTGATCTTCGTTGTTAATACACAAAGAATCTTGGTACTGTAGCAGCCCACGGGACGCAACAGAAATAGATGGCATTCATACGCTCTGTATTCTACCACCACCACCCTTCAAACCTCCACCCCCCCCCCCCCCCCCCCCCCCACACACACACACACACACACACACACCACATCCCACACACACTATCATCAACACAACCACTTACTTCCTCACCGACACACACACACTCCCACTTCCCTTTTTCTCTCCCTCATTATATCATGTAGGCATGAACAAAAATAAATCGGTGAATAATGGTTGCATTTGGAAAGCAGCAGTAAAAGGCAGGCAGGTATTCTCTTTTCCAACGTGTATCAAATGGATGGATAGCCGAGATGAATCAAAACCCAATGCTGTCATTTGAAACAAAACAGGAACACGCCTGCAGGGATGTGTGTGTGTATACAGTACTGTATTTTTGGATTTTCTGACTACGCACCATCAGCCAGATATGAGCGGTGGTTTTTAAAACAGTTGAGCCCAGCTGGGATGAGTAACTCCTGCATTCTTAAAACACTCCGGATGACTTCATAAAAGGCCTATGACACCAACTTGGACACGTTCAATAAGCTTTTTTTTTTTTAATTTTTCTTTTTTTTGCTGACACACACCCCACCCACACCTCTTTATGCTGATCTAGAAGACCCAGCAATGAGGTGTCCACAATGAATTTAGAAAAAAAAAAAAAAAAGCACTCACGGAGGTTTGTGGCCCTGGAAACAAAGTGCTGCGAATGCATCCCTAGGGCCTCCTCCCCTCGATACTGCTCACCTGGACAGCCGCCCTGCAGCACACTGGCAACGGCCCTGTCACACACACACACACAGACAGAGGGAGGAGAGGCGAGAGACAGAGAGACAGTGATGGATGAGGGCTGCAGACATGAGGAACTCAGCATACCATGGCTAATTTAATTATTTATTTGGGCTTTTCTGCTGCACAGAATCTTTTCATGAACCTCTGAGGGGCAGCCAACTGGTCAGAGGAAAAATACCTCTAATAAATTGGAAAAATATATGGTTTCATATGTCCTTTTTTTTTTTTGCTGCCTATTAAATTACACTATGAAGGTGTTTAGAGTCTTTCTCACTTATCTACAATCATACCCAAGCCACTGCCCGCCTCAAAGGAGAGCAGCTCTATTGTTATGCTATAATATAATAATGGATGGATAGACTGGAGTGGAGTGAGCATGCAGTATCCACTTTTTTTTCCTCATGAAGAGTCTCAGTTCATGAGTTGCTCTGGTTGCCAAGGAACCACAGCCTGTGTGTGAAACATAAGCAGTGGTGTTATGCTGCTGCGTTTCTATGATTGATTCGCATTATATGAACCTTGTGATGTGCACAGAGACAGATGGGGAAAATAAACGCTACGTCGCGCGCCAGACCGCTGCGTGCGTAGGTCTACTATTGCAACTGTCTTTGTAAACAAGCGCACCGAGAGGAGCAGTCAGGCGCAAAGGGAGACTTACCTGGACATGTTCTCTCTTTGAGGCCGGTGCGCCTTCTCGAGCCCCAATTTGGTGAAAATCCCCACAAGAGCCATAATGGCCACTACTCCACATATGATGTAAACAATTAAGTTCGTCTTGTCTTTGGTGCTGTCGTGGATCTTGTTCATTTTTTTGTAGGGAGTCTGTCCGGTCTTCATCCACACCGGGGTGTCATAATTTTTACAGGTGCTTTGATCCAGCCGCGAGTGCTTGAAGGAGCAGCAGAAGCGGAAGCCACAGGTGCCGCAACAGTACAGATAATTGCCCGTTTTGCAGATGAACGGGGGGTCCCACTGGCCCATCACGTCGTAGTAACCCCGACATTTGTCCTCCGTGTGCGGGGTCTCCTCGGACACGCTCTCCTCCTCCCTCGAGCCGTTGGAGGTGGCGATCATTACGAATCCTCCGAGCAGTCCCGGCTCCCCGTCAGCCTTGCACACAAGAGCCATAAGTTTGAGCAACAAGAAGCCGAGGAGAAAGTATTTCCCTCTCATCGTGCTTTCTCCTCCGTTCAACTTCACGCAGAAACGAAAAGACTTGGAGAGAGGAAAAAGGGCGCGTGGTCATGATATGGTGAAAAGTCCAGAAACACACATCCAAATAGCAACGCACCGTCATCCGTGCCGATGAACATCTTGATTAACATGTCATTCCGAAAACAACAACCCAACCGCGCAGAATAAAAGCAATCGCCGTGGTATGAACTTGACTTAATCTAACACACCGCTCTCGAACGCGCGCGCTCTGCAGCGTCTTCCCAGGAAGGCATTGATGCAGGCTCAGATTTGGTGTTTTTCAGGAGCGCATCACTTTACATATCCATCGGTGCGCTCTTACGCACAGGAGTAGGCAGAGACACGAGCCGCGCCGAGTGTGAGAGCACAGTGAGCGCATAGAAGAGCCGAGGGTGGGAGAGCCTGGTGCGCAAAAGGAGAGGAGGAGGAAAACATGGGTAGGGAGTGAGACTGCGAGGGCTACAGAGTGGGGGGAGGCACACACACACACACACGCACACACACACACACACACACGCACGCACACACATTTGGATATTTTTACTTTATACCCTTTCCCAACTGTATGCATCTAGTATCTAGATATTTATATTTTTCAGTTTTTTTAGATGCTATATATTTATTTTTCACTTAACATGCTCTGCAAACCGACATAAGCATCTAAGCATTTATTTATTTGAATTCATATTAATAATAACTCGACTTTCCCACGGTGTTTTCAATTGTTTCTGTGCTGTATTCTTTTAAGCTGTGACTTTGAACGTAATGTTTTACTACAGTGTACTGTGGTATGACAATGAATAAATCTTGAATCTTGAATTCATTTTATTAGGAAATAATATTATTATAAAAGCGGAATACCAGTGGCGCCAACAGCCGTATTCTTGTACGCACCGTGCGTATTTTTTGTTTATTTATCTCTGTTGCCGTTTTCTGGGAGACATTGTGACACAACTGCAAGGATTCTCAGCCCTGTTTTGAGTTGTTTAATAATCCGATTAATGCGAGCACTACTTTACTTTAACGTGTCACCGACACGTAACTGGAACCTTACATTGAAGCTTAGGCTAGGCTGCAGATCTGCGAATAAATGGATCGCCGGGTTCAAAGTCAGAAACAAGCTCACTGTTTCGCCCCTTAGTTGCTTATTTAGGCCTGGATATATTAATTGTGTTGAAAGTAACATATATGACTACATCATCTTGACCATGTGTGAAACTATGGATGTTGTGTGAGAATGTGTGCGTGTGTTATTGTGTGTGGCTGCCTGTGTGTGATGTATTTTGCATGAGAAATATAAGAGCTACGGCGGCCGGGTCTTGTGCGTAAAATCCTGTCGGCGCCACTGGGATTACGCACATCACTATTCGGTTTTTGCCACTGAGGAGCGTGGGAGGCTTTTCTTCCCTTTTTCACTTCAGTCGTAGGTTGCCATTGTTTTGGAAATCGTAACCTCACTAGTGTTACAATAGACAGTGGCTGGCACAGATCCCAAAGCTGGGAATGCATTTTGAAAAAAGAGCCCTTCAACAAAGATGTGGCTGCAGGATGCAGTGCCTACTAGATCCCCGGGGACCTTTAGGAAAATAGCAAGGGTTCTTAAGCAGTAATGCTAATAATATCCCACTCCTTCAGTTCAAATGTGTCCAAACCAAAATATATACGCTGAGATAAGTACATTCTCAAATCAGCGGCTATGTGATAGATGCATATCAGATTAAAAAAAAGCGAAGAGCCTTATTACCAAATAGTATGGGATACTTAGACAATTCCTTTAAATTAATAATATTTTCAAAAACACTGATGCTTTTTAGCATATGCAATAGGCCTAATGTGTAAGCAAAAAAACTTTGTATAGGAGTATTTTTCCTATTTAGTAGATATATCAAGTGCAGTTGTTTTTTTCAGGTGATGTGTGCGGGAAAAAAAACAACCTCTTTCATTTCGTGGAGCTGAAGAGCATTCAAATTGCAAGATGATTTCCCACTTGCAAAACCTACTTTTATAAACACAAGTGGTCTGTGTTAATTAATTTTGTGGTTACCAAGCGTGCATCTAAAGGACCTTCGATGTCATTGGAACTGTGTGGATGAAATGAAACCGAGCAAAAACAATAATTATCCTAATCCTAATAAGTATACTTACGAAAAATATTAAAGCAACCAGATAAGCAGTTTCTCCAGTAAGATCAGAGGAGGATGAGAGGAGCATGGTGAACTCAAACCACCTCTCTCCGTGGTGCTGAAAGCCCTCTGCCTCTGTCCAAGGTTCCCCTCTTTTGTGTTAACAAGGGGCTGTTATGAAGTATGTCAGTCTAATACATAGCAAATGAAGGGACTTCCGGGAGTTTTTAACACGAAATGCAAAATGATTTAAACTACAGGCGTTTAGTTTGTAAAGGTTTATGCTACAGCCCCTGAAGATAAAGTCTATAGGCCTATATTTGTGTTAGGAAAGGCTGCATGTTGCAGCCACACTGGGGGCCGCTGCAGCGAAAGTCACACAGACTCACCAACAGACAGTGGAGTCGATCACCGATAGTCGCCGGAGTCAGCGGCAGCTGGGACGACCCAACAGTTACACAAACCTGTTCGAAGGCACAAGTCGCATACTAGCTAGTTCGCGCGGACAACGCTTTAACATTTGGATCTTATGGCTGAGAGTGAGGATATCTTTCTCAGGGCTGAACGTCGGACTTTCAGCGGGCTGACCGAAGGTAGCCGACTGTCGTTACCTTATTTAGCCCCGCCGGGGTTAGACAGCTTACATGCTAACTCGTTAGCTAACTAGCTAACTCTTTCTAACTTAGCTAGCTAGCGAGCTGGGTGTTCCACGGGTTGTTGTTGCACGCTGTGGGTTAATGGACTGACAGTTCAAACACAGTCACTTGGCAGCTTTTGTGTGTGCTTTGTTTTTAATAACCGAGTCACTGTTGTCAGCCATAGCAAGGCTAGCTTGCTAGCTTGTGTTTACAAAATAAAAGCGTGGGAGTAGTGTTGTGCTAGCTAGAGTGACGTTAGCGTCAATGAATCAAGTCAGTGCAGCAACACATAACTCCGTTTTTGTTGTTGTTAATACTTTAGCCTACTAATAATGTGTATAGTTAAAGTTAATAGTTGGTGGTTACGAACATGGGCTAATACGTAAAACTTTTTTTTGGGGGGGGGAAGGGGGGGGTCTACTTTGAATTCTGAGAACTCCTAATTTTTTTTTAGTTTAAGCATTTCTGAGGAGGGGAACCTCGAATATTGTCTCTGTGGCAGACCTCGTTGATTAAATTCAACTAAAAAGTTTCATAACTAAAGTGGTGCAGCCCTGCAGTCGGGACAGTGAAGGATTTAAAGCATTACAGTAATCATCTGCCAGCTGATTTATGATTAATTCTCCAACGAGGTCCAATGCGTCCATCAGGTTGGAGTTCCCTGCATTTGTAGTTGCTGCCATTATCATTTCGTGGGGCAGTGAAGACGCATTAAAATGCGACAGGGTCACAGGTGAAGTCCAACTGTTGGAACAGGTGTGGGGTTTTAAACTGAACTACATCACTTCTAATGATCACATACTATGTGATACTCACACAATAAAACAGAAATAGCTGCCACCACCCAAGCTGATGTTTCTCATCTGTGATGTTGACGTTTTAGTTGTTGTCGAGAACCGAAAATTTAAAAAAGAAAAAGCTGAATGGACTTTCCAAGTCAGGGTTAGGTTAGCTTATTTATGGTCTTTTAACTCAAGTCTGTTTGGTTCTTTTGGCACTACTGTAGGAAACCAGTTAGCACAAGGGAACTCAAGGAAAGAAATTGAAATGTTCAGGATTTTGTTATTTGCTGCAAAAGCAAGCATCCCGCGTGCTTTCATCTCAGATGATGATTAATTTTGTTTGGAGCGCACAATCTGCCACCTGAGAAATCTCTGCGATTAATGTTTGAAGTTGTGCTCGACCAGCGCAGCCACACAAGGCTGCTGCCTCTTATCTCCTGTCATGGGAGCTTTGTCGGCTTCTGCAAGTTCTTTTATTTACTTTTTTTTTTTTTCTTCGTTATTTGTCTGTAAAATAGTTCACACATCTGACTCCAGAGAGAGACATTGTGCTGTAAAGTATGCTCAGTGTAACAAAAAAAACAACTTTGTAGGATTTGTGTGAGTGCGTCTCGCAGCTTTTGGGAAATCTCAACAAGCCATTCAAAGAAGATGATGAATTTCAATAAGCAAACACTCAAGCTGGCACAAGATGTGCTGATGAGAGGTGATCTGGTCTGCATTCTCTCAAGAAGTAAATGCTGATGGACTGCCATGGACTTCTGAGATAAAAGTAAAGGGAACTTAACTTTTATACTACAATAATAGTTGTTCAAATTTAAAATCCATTATCAGTCCGCACTGTGTAGTCCTTAGTTAAGACCAAGGCCTGACTAGTTTGGAATGAAGGTATTCTAAAGGGATTTGGGTGAAAACATGATGCTGATGATCCTAAAACCAGAATGTGTTTCCCGTCTTGTTGTTATTAATGTCGATTACACCGAGGAGATCGTTGGTAAGCGTTCACTCGCCTGGTTCCTAGGAGCAAGACGCTCTTTGCCGCTCTTTCTTCTCCTATCTTTGGTCAAGTTTTTCTGGAGGACCGAATAATCATACAGTCATTTAGGAGAGAGACACATGGAGGGCGTGTTACACACAGAGGATGCCGAACAGCAACTGTAGTAGTCCCTGCTGAGTGTGTGAGTGAGGGGATTTGCACAGAATGTAGATCTGCAGACTCTCCACACTGACGGCAGTACTGCTTACACATCCTCCGGAAATGAAACAAGTGGAGCAGAAACTGTTTACACCTGCTCTTTGCATCTGTCCATACACGGGCGAGAAGAGGGATACTTTTCACATCACTATGCCGGCCCTTTTTTTGCTTGCGTCCGTCATGTCGAACCTTGTCATTACCGTCAGACAAGCTGTGTCGAGTGTCCGCTTCCTTTCTATACATGGAAAGCCGGGAACACTTTTTCTGGTTAATGAATATTTGAGGGTGATTAGAATGTAGGGCCCTTCTGTTACACAATATCAGGATTATGTAAAACACTTGTTCTTTGCCATTCATGCTCAAACACGTAGCTGTTTGTCAATTCTTTAGCAGTGATTACTCATGGGGTGAGGATGTAGAGCTTTGACATAAAGTCGTACATTACATCCTCCATACATCCAAATCACAGCACTTTCAACTCAAGAAAACATACAAGGCTTTCTACATGTCGCTTTCACAGCAGGCCTAATCCCGCTGAATGACTAATGCTGTGATGACACTTAATCACTAAAGCTTTCATGTTTTGGCGTGCTACAATGTGCAGTGTTCTGTGCAAGCAACCTGTGACCTCAACGTATTGCGGTGAAAACGTTCAGATGCTGGCAGAATGTGAAGTTAATACCTGGCAGATAAATCAATAGGTCAACTGTTAAGAAAAACTGTGTCTATTATAGGTTTACGTTAAGCAAAAGTCCCCTATTGTATGCAAATTGACAAATTGTAAGGTAACGCTTACAGTATTAATTGCCATTTAGTCATGTGTTTGTCATGCATAAAAAAAATCAAAATACTCTACACTATACTACCTGCTTTTACACTAAGTGCTCAAGCTGTAAAGACAGACAATTACATGTATCAAACTGTACGATAATCTGAAGTATGTATTGGTTTTTGCTCATGTAAAACACAAAGGAACCTTTTATGTACAGTGTTGCTCATGAGAATAGGAACCCCTGCTTAAGTTGACTGAAAAGACTAATAAAAAAAAATCATCTTTTGGAAATTAATCTTAATGCCTTAATTAAAAAAAAAAGAAGAGGAAAAAATCCAATCTTTAAGGACACGTATTTTCTTTTTGAATGAATAATGTATCGTGAATAAATAAATGTTCTTCCTTAAAATACAGGGGGCATAAGTATAGGCATTATTATTTTTTACTTATTTTATACTATGCATCCTGATAAAGTTCCCTTGGCCTCTTGAATTAAAATGCCCCCCCCACATCATCAAATACCCTTCACCATACGTAGAGATAGGCATGGTTTTGTTTCAGTTAGCCTGATAGCTGGCAAAAAATAGCAAAGGCCAAGGGATGCATAGTACCCTGGATTCATGAAATAACTGGCCACTAAAAATAAAAATCTGCCTGCCTCTATGGGAATTTAACATAGGGTTGTGTATACTTATGCCCCCTGTATTTTAAGGAAGAACGTTTATTTATTTACGATACAAGATTCATTCACAAAGAAAGTTGGTGTCCTTAAAAGATTGGATTTTTCCTCATCAATTTCCAAAAGATGATTTTTTTTTTTTTTTAATTCCTCTTTTTAGTCAACTTAAGCAGTGGTTCCTATACTGATGAGTAGCACTGTAAGTGTAACAACACATGTTTTTCCGTTTTCCCATTACATGGTACCTGCTCGAATCGGCTCGACTCGCCCGCGGTGCCCCGTCCTCCTTTTCCCAATGCAGATTAGCACCGCCTCACGCGTGAGGCGAGCGGGGCTGGTCGTAGTAGCAGGAAACTGCCGTGACCTAACGTGACACACACGCACAGAACATCAAAGGTGTGTTTTTTCATTCTCCTCATGTGGATGTTGCCGCAGCCAGAAGACAAATTTAGTTTCAAAAGAAGCTTGAGGCAGCAAAGAAAACCCCAAAAAAACCGCTGGCTAAACTTCTTTAACACGGCGGGTTTGTTCAGGACTCTCCCGTCTGTCGCTAGCAATGATGACGCAGTGAATAGTGACGATTCTCTCTGACCAATCAGTAGTCTGCAGGTTTTCACGTCCGTTTTCACCTCAGCTCGCTTGGAACCTCGACTGAGGTGGGACTAAAAAACGTATCTGATAGCAGGTACCAGGGACATGTTTTTTGTAATGGAAAACCAAAAAAGGAGAGCGGAGTCGAGGTGAGTCCAGCAGGTACCATGTAGTGGAAAAACGCCATTAGGCCGCTTTCACACCTATAGTTCGGTAGCTATTAGGGGGGGGGGCTTGAAGTTGCAACATTGTTGCATTTTTCATACGGTTTGGTTTGCGTTCACACTGCACTTTGTCAAGCGCACCAAACAGTGTGAACAAACGTCACACAGTCGAAACGGTCACTGCTCAGAATATCTGAGCGAAACTTACTGACACTTCAGGTCTCCGAAATAATGGAGCAGCACTACATTTATAACATCTTGGGCTTTGCTGGTTTTGATTTAGTGTTTCTAATATTTTAGAAGAAGGCGAGGAATATGAGCAGCTGACGAGACGGCGGGCAAAGGAGAGGGCGGGCACTGATGAGAGAGAAATGTTGATGTGTTGTCACACAGACAACGAGCGCTGTAATATCATAATAGGTTATGGATTTCAAAGTAATCATTCCTTAAATTACATGAAAACCCTATTCGCACAAGACTAGTATTACTCATTGGATTTAGAAATCCCCTCTCCAGTGTCTGTGTTCATATTCGTACGGGACAAGTGAAGTCTGTATTTTACTCAAATGTACTAACATTATCCCCTGGATGGGATGTGCGAGGTTGAAATTGCAGGCTAGTATATGCACTATTACCTTTATTTGGGTTCGGATGCATTCTCAACCTAAAGAAACTCTAGTGCGCTGGACGGGGAACAAGACCCCCCCCCCCCGTTTTTTCAAGCGGACCAGAGTTCTGGGTGTTTGGTCCGCAGCAGAGTTGGAATAAGCTTCAACACCACAGCAGCCTAAGCGAAGCAGACTGTCCGATGAAACGCTCCAGAGTTGGGTTAAAAGGGCTCAGGGTACACACCTGAGCCGTTGTCTGATGCAGTTTTAAATGAAGTAACATTGTGTCGTGGTCTTGGTAATAGCTGGTGTCCGTCTGTGTCCATCTGTGTCTCTTCCTGATCCAGATGCAGAGCGTGTGTGGACGGGACCATTTTGCTTCATCCAGGCCGCCGACCCCCAGCTCGGGCTCATGAAGGCCTGGAGGGAGGGCGACTGCGACGGCGGAGGGGATGAGTGGGCCGAGGAGGTCGAGCTCACCAGGAAGGCCGTGGAGGCGGTAAACCAGCTCAGACCCAGGCCCAGGTTCATGGTGCTGTGTGGCGACCTGGTCCATGCCATGCCAGGTAGGGATACAACACATAAAGCACATGCACTGCTCTTAAGCCTTGTGTTGTCCTCGGGTCAAATTTGTTCTGTTTTCACAGTTTGTTATTTTAGAAATGTGGGTTTCTTTCAACCAAATTGCCCAAAGTAGCATGGATACATGGATGTATGACTTCCATACAACATTCTTCGCAGGTAAAACTTTTGATTACTTAATTGAATTTTGGGTGTTTTATTCAATGTTAAAGCATTTGAGAAAATGCTACAACATTACATTAACATTAATTGCCCCCACCACACCACCACTACCACCACCATAAACACACAGTAATTTAGCACATTAATTCACTGGTGGGAGCAAGTCTGCTTTGTTAACAACAAATCAGAATCAGCTTTATTTGCCAGGTATGAGGACACATACGAGGAATTTTTACTTTGGAGCATCATTGCTCACATCGTGCTTACACATACAAAACAACCAAAACAAAAATATACACACTAATATATACACAATATATACATACTCTAAACAGAAACAATATAGAGGCATGAGTGCAATGAAGAGTTCAATAAAAATGATTTAAATGTGGAGCATAGTGCAAAGGATACTGGGATAAATAGTATTATGTTATTATATTACAATATGAACAGTATGAACATTGTGAACAGTTGTGAAATAGGAAATGAGAATGATGAATAAATAACAAATAATAAGTGAGATATGAGAATGAGAATGATGAATAGTACTAAATAAGTGGAACCATTAAACAGGTGCTGTAGAGACAGTGTTACTGGGTTATGGACCAGAACTGAACCTGACACTGTGGGTCAGAAGTCAGCTGTTCATCAGAGAGATGGCTTGTGGGTAGAAACTGTTCCTGAGTCTGTTGGTCTTGGCGTACAGTGCTCTGTAGCGCCTACCAGAGGGGAGAAGCTGGACCAGGTTGTGTCTGGTGTGAGGTGGGTCTGCAGTGATGGTTCCTGCCCGTTTCCTGACTCTAGAAGAGTAAAGGCCATGAACGGAGGGCAGGATGGCGCCGATGAAATGTGCAAGTTAGTGCAAGAAATTAGCTCAAAAGAACAAACTTTGACATAAACCAGTCTGTGATCCACTCATCATCCTCTGATCTTAAATATTAGTCAAAGTAATTCATAATTTATGATTTTTTTAAACAAAAAAAAATTAGATGCAATGTCATATAAATGTAGTTTATTATTTATTATTCTTATGAATTAAAAAAGCATTGAGAAAAGCAAAACAAAAATGTTGAGAAAAGCACAGAAAAAAAAAAGAGAGATCATTTTCAATTTTGACCCGGAAGGACAACAAGTTTGACAACTGGTCAACGGGAAGACGACACAAGGGTTAACAACCTTGAATTCCATTTTGTAAAGGGTTGGGGTCCGCCGTCTCTCCTCAAAGCGAGGTTGTGGTTGCAGTTTTTCACCCGGTAAAGTCTTTGAGAATGAACAGATTTCTAACTAGGCGTCCTGCTGTTGCGTTGTGATGAAACACTGTTTTGAAGTACATTGCTTTTTTTTTATTTTATTTTTTATTATTCCTTTTGCTGAACATTGAGATACTTTCAACTTGTCTGAGCAATAAACACATGCTGAGGTCTGAGGGCTGTAAAGAAACGACAACAGCACATGCTTACTAATGAAAACAAGCCGCAGCAGCAAAGAGAGGATCCCACGGACAAACGAGATACCGGCATCAACAAGTGGAGCTGCCAATTAAACGCCTAATGTTGGAGGACATAATGTGAACTCACAGATGTCGGTGGCGTGAGTTTAAACTCCGCACAGCCTCTTTTAGTGAGACCAAATGACACAGCAGTGGTCCCACGAGCGTTATCTCATGGCATCTGGTACATCACAGCCTCATGCAAATGCCACACTTACTTCAAAGTGTTTGAAATGGCTCTCTCAAGTAACAAATAACCGCAAACTATATAGAAACACAAGCTGTGATTTCACGCACTACACGCCGCCTCACCAGTCAACTTGTTCAATGCCCCGTCCAAATTCAGCACACAGGGAAGCTGACGTCTTGTTTTTCATTAAAGAGATCAAAGGACGGTTCTGAGCAAAGTTAGAAAGGATCATCAACCACCACCCCAAACACTGTTAAATGATGTACTATTTCTATACTGCATCAAACACTAAGTCACATCTTTTATTCTTTCTAAAACACCTGTTGAGGTTTGTGAACCAGTGAACATACCAGTTTTCCTTCTCATGTCGTGGCGCTGCTTTCTGCATTTATACACACAATATTCCTTTCAATCAGTAGTTCTGTTATGAGTATAACGTGATCTGATATTTGATACAAACAGGGAGAAATTGAACTTATAGTGTAGACTAGTGTTTTGTGCCACCCAGATCAAAGGATCAGCAGCAGCTGATCTTTAAATCTATTGATCCATCTAGTGAGCTATTTCCAGCATTGTACATCTAAATGCTACGGCTGATGCTGAAGCAGGTTTGTACTCGACACAAGAGGTCAGTGGCCAAGCTTGATTTATAGTACAATTTATAGTACAATGTGGCATTTCACCCAATAATGGCACCACCGCAGCACTAGATGGATGGATTGCATGTGCTCACACTGCACTGCTTCTTTGATATATTCTTCACAACATTTTGCATTCACTTTATGATGCAGAACAACGTAAGGCTATGCGTGTTAATAATAATAAACAGCAATAATAATGACAGCAATATCGCAGTATCGTCCTTTTCACAAGCCAGCCGCAGGGGGCTGGCATGCAACCACTACAACCACTATGTTAATGTTTGACTAGGCCCTTCTTGTTTTACACTTTAATGCTAACAAACTCTGTGTCCGTTGCTTATCATGAGTTGAACGAGGGACTAAACTACCTCCACGTTACGCTTCCTGCCGCAATTGCGGAGCTGTTTCCCCGAACCGACTGTAGCAACTGTCTCTGGAAGGGGCCGTTTTTTTCTCATTCGTTAAAAGCGACGCAGTGATTGGCAGCAGCAGACACCCGTCCAATACGAAAACAAGAGGAGGGTAAGCTACATTGTTGGTTATCGTTGTTGGACAGAGCGTATAGGATGTAAAATGAATTCATAATGGGAAAAAAATGTTAAGAACGTGGAAATCAGCACCCGCTAGTGGCCAAATGCTGGTGAGTTTGATCAACCTACCAGCCATTAGACAGGCAGTCAAAGAGGACATTTAACAGATGAGTGCTCTGTGTGAAGGCTGCATGAAAGCTGTGGGGATAGGGAGCTGGGCCTCCGGGTTGTTTTTTCACTGTCCGATGATTGGCACATCAAGTGTTGTGGTTGAATGTGCGTTTGCATGTTGGACGATGGAGCGATGCAGACTCACCATACTTATTGTGTCTTATACGTAGGGTTGGGCATCGTTTCGATTTTAACAACTTGATTCCAATTCTGATTCTTTGTGGGGTGGGGAAACATTCTTATTTCACAAATAAGAGGAAGGTTTTATTTTGATTCAATGGTGGGTTGCAGTTTTACAGGGCTTTTCAAAGCTAAAAATAAAGCCACACTGGAGCGCTGCTTACTATGCGCCATGGCTGCAACACAACAAAGCGCCTGCCGCTATGGAAACCAAAACTTGCGGATATTATATTTGGATCCGATGATCAGATTTGAAACCAAATCCTCCAAACGATTCCATTAAAGAAACGATTCCACTGGAATCGTAATTTTTAAAACGATTAGTAGGAATCGGTTCTAGATCTCCAACCCTACTTATACAGTACCGAACTCTCCCTCCGTTGCTGCTGCAGCTGACCGATCTGTCTGTTGTGTAGATACCACATCCCTATGCATAGATCTATAGAAGTAGAGATACATTTGATTGAGCATAGTGGACGTGGCTTTGCAAATGTGTGTTACTAAAAAGCAAAAGATTAGAGTCACTTTCTCCCAGCCCGCCTTTCTCATGGGGGGCAGGATAGGAAGCCGACCAAGGCCATATGCGCCCCACTCCGTGGATCACTTTAAAGTAAAATGGCTGCAAAGTCAGATACCACCGGGTGATCCGGGCAAGCACTGTAATCTATATCCACGACGTTCCACTTCCGGGATTGCTCCGGTTACCGGTTAATTCTAAACTCTGGTGGATTTATGAGGACTATGGTTACCTGGTCCTCAGATCTCTGCAGGGTAAATCCAGACTGCTAGCTAGACCTACCTGTCCAATCTGAGTTTTTACATGATCCACCTAAACAAGTTCCTTCCCAACGCTATTTTGCAGCGATATCTGTGGCTCTGTCCGGCGCTTAGCACCGCCCATGATGATTGTGATTGGTTTATAGAAATGCCAATAAAACAGAGAGCGCTGTGGAGGAAGGTCTGGCAATGTGAGACTATCTTCACTATTAACAATCTCCCTGGGGAAACTTGAAGTATGAAACCCTAGCAACCCGAGCTGACCAATAACAGTTCTTGCAGTCCCCATGTGGTCTCTCTGTAGCTGCTGTGAAGCCTAGAGGCTTTTTTTGAGGAGGCACACATCAGCTATGTGCTCCGTCTCTAAACCGTAACTAACAATCCCCAATAACCGATGCTCACTGTGACCAATAGCTGAAAATGCACCAACCAACCACGCCCCAGCCTTTACCTGCAGCATATTGGCCGCTTCTGAGTGCTAGTTGCTGCAAGATGAACTGTTCAGTTTTCATCAATAGATTATCATTTAAATGCACCACATATCTGTGCTACATCAGTTATTTGGACCATGATATTATTTTGTAAGGTGTAGGGGTCAGACTTATCCGCAGTGTTGAAGCTGCCTCTCCTCACTCTGCTTCCACTGTGGGTTTTACTGTTTGACCTGCCCAGCATCAGATGCCTTTCTGATTAGGTGGGAAAGCTGCTCCGACACGAGCTATTAAGCCAACGTCACATATATTTGTCATAACTGCAAAATAGGACAAGACCGTTTCAGACTGAAACCATTAAAATGCCATGCTTTTTTTGCCTATCGTATTGGATTCCAAATAGGCATGCAGTGTAATCTGAGTCTCACGGTGCCGATGCGTCTGTCATTTCTGAGCCTCGGGCAGAAGTGTTTATTTGTGACCCCTCTGTGCAGCCGGTCGGAGAGGTTTGTGATGACCTGCAGAATGAATGCATGTATGCACCTCAGGAAATAGTGGAAGGTATTTGACCAAAACACGTTACAGAAAGGATGAGTATGATAGGCGACACGTGGTGTTTTGTTATACCTAGGGCAACTATACACAATCTAGCAAGTTTTCCAACCTTTCCTATACTGCGTGCATAGCTGCAGATAAACAGATATGTGTTGTTAGCAGAAGCCGAGCGAGCTTTCTGACACTCATCAGTCTTTAAAGAGAATGGAATATGTCTGATATGTATTGATTAATGTATTCTCAGCTGCCCTCCGAGGCAGTCCTAATCTAATTAATGCACTCTGTGAAGAACATCAGCTTTGGGAGGGTTCAGCAACAGAATATTTCTCACTGAGGTAGGATGGAACATTAGCCCTCTCTGTTTCCCTGCCAGAGTCTGTAAACACTGAACTCCCCTATGGCAGCATCTGATATTTATCTATGAAAAAGCACAGGCCTTTGGACGATTCTCAGGCAACTTTAGTTTCAGTGCTGATGAGGATTTTGGCTATTGATTCGACCAGACGCACTTTAAATTCCAGTCCAATTCAAAAAATCTATATAAAGATAGCAGCTGGTGTGTATTCAGATGCTGCAGCTGGTTGTTAGAAAACTTTGTTCTCTGTTCTGTTTGTAAAGTCTAGTTTGTAAAAATCATAGCCCCTGTGACAGCATGCAATTTCTATCTATATAAAGCACCTGGTTGCTGTTAGCATGAATTGGCAAGATTTTGCTTTGTGAAGTGGTTGCAGATGGAGAATTCTCGGCCTATTTATTCACTCATTTGTGAATAATCTCCAACCGTACTGAACGCTGGTTTCGCTCCATCATTCTTATACTGGGAGTTAGACATGTTAGATGTCTTGGAACCAGGACAGCAAGCCGACATCTTTTGCCACAGTGGCAGCTGGTTTCCCCATTTCACCAGATGCTTTACTGTCTCGCCAGACAAACAGATTTTCAGAAAAGAAACGGGGTTTGGAAATAGTTGGTTACCTCTAGAAATGGCTGGCCAAGCTTAAACAAAATAATCCTCCTGCTGCTCATGTCCCACCTTGTTTGGAACTGACACGCTGCGTTTGACTCATGCTGTATACAATTGTGCCTTTTTCTATCTGTCTGTCCGTGTCTCTTGTTTTCGGCAGTGACAGAAATATGATTATTGCTACCCTGAAAACACAAGCCAAATAATTCTACTTATAAGTCAAGGACCTTTTAAAAGCTGTAGACAATTATACTCCTGTGTTTCTCAGTAGAGGACTTTGACTGTGTAGCTTGGCAGGCATTAGTGTCAAGCGGATGCTTTTATTTAAGTAATGAAATGAGTGACTACAGAGTGGTGTGCGTTTGTCTCAGTGTCCAGCTGCCTGATTTGATAACAGGGTAAGGGGAACAGGCTGGCAGGACCCACTGCAGAGTTAATGTTCATCAAAAAGAGCCACAAGCCCCCAACCGATGCAAACTACCTTTGCATGACAATTAGGGAGTAGCATGAGGTGCCTGGCTGCCTGGCCTCGAGGAATGGCCACAGAGAGAGAAAAGGAGTCAGTGGGCAAACCCGTCTCTCTCTCTCGCTCTCTCTCTCTCTCTCTCTCTCTCTCTCTCCATCTCTGCATGTCAATGTCTGCCAGTGTGCCCTTTTACATGTTCGACTGGATCATGATGAAATGATCTGGCCTTGAGCTGATTTGAAGAAGTTATTGAGCCGAATATTTATTCATACTGTATGTGAGCAGTATATGTGTGCAGTATGTCATCTGGAAAATGTCTAGGGCTGGCACGATATGCTTTTGGCCGGATTCGATTCTTTCAAGATACATTGGTGCCGATTTGATTTGTATTGCGAGTTTCATTTAAAGCAATTCTAGAAGTTTTGTGATTTGATTGTATTGAGTATTGCGATTTTCTTTTCCTTCTTTAACAAAAACAAAAGTGGAATAATACCCTTCTAGAGAGACAAGATATCATGAAACATTTCTAATAACGAATCATTTTTTTTCACATGTCAGTCTGACATTTCTTTTGTAAAGACTTACATAACATGGATTTTCTGCATCTTCTGCTTTCGGTCTGTTTTGCTGGAAACGGATATGATGTTGCCCTGTTGGAGGTACTGTCTAGATAACAAATATTTAGGGGAAATTATTATTATTTTTTTTTAATTTTAAAATTCTGGTTATAGAATCAACTTTAAAAATTGTTGCAAAAATATCACAATTCATACGATTTTCAATTCTTTCCCCTAAAATGTCCTTGGCCCCTGTTTCTAAAAGGACTCGAGGCAAACCAGTCACATGCAACACAGATTCTGCTTTGGCTTTGTCACAGAGCAACTCTTTCCTCCCTGTCCTCTTTTTGTTTTGCTGAGCTCGACCCCCAGTTTTAGCTGTACGGCGACAGTCATGAACGCTCTTTGAGCTGTCTTCCCCCTTATCATCTACGAGTCTTGCTTTAGGTGTCGAAGTATCCTCATCATCTCCATGACGGCACCATTAAAACAATAAAGTTCGGTGGCTTCCATTTCCCCACATCTCTCTCCCGTCTCACTCTGATCAGTCTCTTTCATAGGTGGAGATTTATTTCAGATGCACAGCGGGACAGTAGAAAGTAGAAACATGGGGTTTAAAGCGCAAGGCCTTGGGGACCTTTAAAGACTCCGGCGTCAGCCCTGGTTAGCATCAGCCCCAACAGAGCAGGTTGTGTATGCCATCCTCATTACTCGCCGTGTCCGTCACTTGCCTTGCAACTGGGCTGCTGCATGCGAAGGGAGGAGGGAGGAGATATTATAGCCGGAGCTGCCACTTCCGTCTTAGGCTGACATTTCTCCTTAAACTGTGTATTTACAATTCAGAATGAATGGGTGGCGGCCAGGGGAAACTGGCTGTCAACAGGCATTGTCAACACTGCTGCCTGTCGGCGACAGGAAATTGGCAACTGTATTTCTGTTCCCACGGATTTCACTCTCGATCTCTCCTCTCCTTCACTCACACATTCGGCTTTCCTGTCTGTCTCTTTCCTTTCCATCTTTCTCTCTCATTTGTCTGTTCTCTTTAGGAAACAGCTGCGGTCTCACGCCTCATACCTTATTTTGACAACCTTCATTTGCAAGTCTCACACCGTACACAAACAAGTATTCTGGCCTCTGATGAATGTATTTCAAGCATTTATGTGACTTCATTCTAGTGTGGAGGAAACGTTCTGTTTGTTCTTGTAATTATTTCCGAAACCCACATTAAAAACAATATTAAGGTCATTGTGGTTGTCAATGATTTTATTCACATGAGATGGAGTCAATCACCCTGATTGACTTAAAGGCTTTCATTTGCATCCCACCACAGTGGTCTTAGCTCATGCTTCCTAAAGAAACGCTGGCCAGCGTCAGCTCCCACAACATTGACTACAGACTTTTTCGACCGTGCTAACACAGCGTCCCTCTTTCATTCCTTCAACCAGCTTCTTGAAAAGGTTGGCGTTGCGACGTTTGTGCATATCCAAAACCCTGATAATTTCCAAGCCTTTCATAAAAAGAGGGCTTGTGTGGCCGGGTTGGCTCAGTGATGTAGCAGGCGCACATGTACTGGGAGGTTTGTTCCTCAACGCCGAGGTCTAGGCTTTGAGTCCGACCTGTGGCGATGTCCTGCACGTCTTCCCCCTCTCTCTCCCCCCTTACTCACCTAGCTGTCCTGTCAAAAATGAAAGGCAGAAAAGCCCAAAAACTATTCTTTAAAAAAGAGGGCTTGTTTCTCCTTCTTCTCTTTTGGGCGTGCATCTCTACCGCAGCCTTGCAAACTCTTGACTAGTTGTTGGCTAGTTGATTTGTGTACAGCAACCATAGCAACGCACACAGCTGACCGTCGGAATATGATGTTGACATGACCTGTAACAAATTTGGAATATTGTCATTTTCGGAACAATAGTGGAGTATTGGTGTGCCTGTTAAACGTACTCGCTGTGTCATCCAGACCTTTACTCATGGAATGTTCCTTGATCCCAATTCCCTAGTCTCGCCTCCAATCCAAAGTAACCCCCAAGAGACACTTTCTCATCTCAAGGACTTCCTTTAATCTCCCCTCTCCCTCACTCTTTTTCTCACTTATTTTCAAAGCTGACAAATGAAGAGGATAAAGAGCGGGGGGGGGGAATAGAGAGATGATTAGATTAGAGAAACATGCTGGACTTAACACTCTCCTAATGAGCACTACAGAGGATCCAAGCTCTGTCTCTGAGGGTTCGTGAGGGATGTTACGCTTGATACAGCGGGGAGAAGTATTTGTGCACATCTGCATGTGTCAAAACTCCTAAAGGTGAAGTTAAGGTTACCTTGGGACTTCCCTGTCCCCTCTCTGTCACTATTGACACCTGCTTAATTGCCGTTGAGGGCAGATCAAATGGGATACTGAAGCAGAGGAAGTGAGAGGATGAAGACTGCCTTGGGAGAATTTGTGGAAGCTCTTTTGAATTTCTTTGTAGAGGGGTGTGGGTAAGCACAGAGGTTTGCTGTGTGTTTATCAAATGGGATCGTCCAGTGGCTCGTTCAGTCATAGTTTTCTTTAGGGGTTTGGGACTACCAAGGGATGTAGAAGTTTAGAAATGCCTCTCGGTTACCTTTTTCCTTCTTCATTAATTCATAGTGGCCCAGGAGATACACATTTCAGAATGTCAGTGTGAAAAGATCCTCTTAGATCCTGTAAGACAACTGTGGTAAATTATCAGCGTAAATTCCTCCATTCATCCATCCATATATCCATCCATCCATCCGAGCATCTGAGTCCAGGTCACATAATAAGGGAGGCCAGATGTCTGTCCTCCAGGGGGATTGCAAGGCATTCCCAAGCCAGATGAGATATGTAATCGTACCTTTTAAGTCTGATGTGCCTGGAAAACCTCTAAAGGGAGGCCTCCAGGAGGCACAAATGTACTTACTCAGAAGTCAGAATTGCTTGCCGGATTGATGAAAAGTTTCAGACTCCCCCCCCCCCCCCCCCCCCCCCCCCCCCACACTACTGAAACTGGGGAGGCTGCAACTGATCATTTCTGTAATTTTCCGAAAACAGACAATCTGACATTAACGCCCACTTCAGCCAAAGTCACATTCCCTGTATGTATTCACACTTACTGCCTCTAACTGCCATTAAAGCTGATTTTGATTCTTCTCGCAGCGATTGACCAGGTGTGTGGTGAGAACGTTTGCTGGATCTCCCTGAAGACCTCTTTTTTGACATTCTTTACACAACTAGGCTAACTCTGTCACTTGTCATATAAACAACCAAGTGCAACCAAGTTATCTTCTAGCATATGAATAAAGTATAATCTAATCTAAACCACCTGAATTTACTTTTTTCAACGTGAAGGAGCTTCCCTCTAATGTCTAAGCCCATATGGACTGCTTGCAGACAAGATTTCATTATTACAGTTTTCCCAAAGCTAATAGGTGAGAGTTGAAATGTAGATTAACTGGTCAATCCTTAATCTTTACTGCGATAGTCCAACAACACCTGCAATACTGCTGATGCAAGTGTTTATGCAGTGCTCATGACATATTGAATTTATGTAAATTAGGACAGTCAGACTTGGAAAAAACATTCATGGCGGGTCGCCATGATAGAATCAACATAGAGGAAACACTGAAACCATGTTTATTCATGCCAGAATCATCATGACGTCTACCATGGTGAACAAGAATTAAAAGCATTAGAAGTAGCCCCAAATAGTTGAATATTTGATACTTCAATACAAGGAGACTGATTCGACCGCCAATCTCACAGTTGAATCTTGAGAGGCGTAAAGCCCCAGTTCCAACCAACGGTTCGCAACGAGACGAGTTAAAACTTGCAACTACTTGAAAAGCACCGGTCTGCAGCGTTCTGAAACCTGTCAGTTTACACCAACGCAACAAGACAGTGTATCATCTTCATAGGAACAACTTTTTGTGCTTTCGTTCTAGCTCCCGACTTTCAGGCCTATTTTGTAGCTGGATATATGCTTTGTCTAAATGTGAATGTGGCTGTTATTTACAGTCAAATGCCTTCTACAGTTGCATTTCTAGTGATGAAACAGCAAAAACAACGTTACATTTCTCTGATTCACTGCTTCGTTTAAACGCCGCTCGCTCTCTTTGTTCACTCTTAGCACACTCGGCCACGTTACCGTGCTTACGGGCGCTCGTGGAAGCTTCAGCCAGCCTCCGTCCAAAACTGCCATATTGACCAGTTGACAGCTTGTAACGTAGAAATAACATGGCTAATGGTTCACATTATTTCAAAAGTAATGAAGTGAGGATCATGCCATTTTGGCAATATGGGGTGCACAATGTCTGATTTTACATAGAACTACCTGTTTTCTCCCAATAAATTAATATTCAGCCTATTAGGATATAAATATCAACGTATTGCTGTAAATAAAAATGTGAATTGAACACACACACTCACACTAAATATGCATTAAACATATTGATATAACAACTGGAGATCACTAGATTTGGCACACATTTTTACTGACATAAAGGAGATCAACACTGCAAATCTAGGAGGTTGAGGTTGGCCAAAACACAGTAGAGTAAATTAAAGTAAAGAAATATATAAAAAAAAATACTCCCAGATACCTGCCTTAGGGTCAGCTTGGGACATCTCTAGTTTTATGGTGACAGTTTACAGGACATTACAGTTTACAGTATTTGCGGTGAATTCCATGGCTAACAGGATTGATTCAGCATACTGGAATGTAGTAGAGATGTCTTTGTGTAAGTTTCTGGGGTACATTTAATTTGACTCCATCCTAGCTGCCACCTTGTCATAAACTAGGCCAGTGCCACATCAGCAAAAACCGATCAGTGCCGGTGCATGCTCCAGTTAGTCTCAAACTTAGAGGTCCCCCCACACGTTGAAAATACAGTTGTTTAAGTGTAGAAAATGTACGTGGCAGCAAGAACCCCACACACCGAGGCCCGTGTGCAGTCTCGACTCTCGATTGAGAGAAGTGCTTACAGTGTTGGACAGGCTCAACGAGGACTTGCCAAAGTCTCCTGTCAAGGTTTGAGAATCACAGTGTTGCAATCTCATTAAACGAACAAGGCCTTTCAGTCAGAGCCACAGAGAGAGGGGAAAGCAGCATTGTGTGTTTTTATTTCCGTATAGCCTGTAAATATAGCTTGTTCCAAAAGAGGAAAGCAGGGCGAGAAAATATATGCATAACATTTTTTTTCATAAAATGTTGCCTTATGTATCCTACCTATTTATGAAGTAAACTTACCTGCAGTATTTTATTACTCTTTAGTGCATGCTTGATTTGTGTCTGTTGCCAAGCAAGTGGTCATTTGCACAATGTTGTATGACACTATTATCAGTGGTTAAGGGAAAGTAATCCGATAAGTATAAATCTAGGTTGATAGGTAATACACAGTCTAGACTTTCCAGCTGCAGCAGGACATTTGTATTGTAACCTTCAAATGTTAAACTAACATGTTGCCATGCCCATAACCACGCACTATTCATATAAAGCAAGGTGTCGCAAATGCAGAGTAATGGGGTGCTGTATGGTTAAGGATTGGTTGCGTTCTGAAGGATGATTTATGGATATTGCTGCGTTAGCGGCCGGCAGCTGGAGGTGTGAGGCAGTGCAGGGTTTGTTACCTACCAACCAGCTCCACTGGAGCAGCTGACAAATTCCCTTCTAGGTTTATCTAAGCTTGGTTTATACGTGGAGAAACGGACCTCGTGGGAATAAAAACAAGACAACTACTATATGGTTCAGATGAGTTGAAATTGAATTGTCTGTAACAGCAGGGTGAGTTGAGAGCTAGCAGCTGCATCAATTGCCCTAGCTTTTCAAATGACTTGTCATTAGTGCAGCTGCTTTTGTTTGTATATAATTGTGCCCGCGGTCAAATATTGTAATTGTGGAATAATAAGTCCACATTGTCGTGGCACAATTTCTACCAAGATTCTGCTTTAAACTGTCAGCTCGCCCAGATGTTTAGTTTTTTCACAAACTGGTCATCCCCTGTTGTAAACCCTTGCTCGGACCACTTATCTATTTATTGACCATAATTGATATTAATAACATTGTGAATTGAGAGGTACAATACAGTAAGGTATTTTACAAATGCATATCAAAACTTTATATGTAACAGTAACCGTTTCAGTTTCACTTTTCATGGCACAGAACTACTATCCGCTTAGAACTAAATCTACATAATTGCAGTATCATTACCATTACTTTACAACCAAAACAAATGCACCTTCATGCTATTCCACCACAATGCTCCAAATGGACTTTTGTGACAGTTGGCCGAAGTTCTGTTAAAAAAAGTGCGTTTTGTGCATGGATTTTGTAATGTTTGATAATCGCTTTGTGCACTATACTAGGCAGCCATTGCATAAATGTAATAGTGCACTCCAATGGGTATTTTGTTATTGTGACATGTTGTAAATTACTGCTTACATATTTTATTTCCCAGTATTAAATATTGGCCAAGAGACCTACTAAAGCTGTACTGGCAGCTCAACTCATTAACAAGATTTACCTTCAGGTGTCATCAGCCCATGTTAGGACAACCAATCAGTGGCAATATTTGACATTGCTGACTGCTAGTGATGATCTGTGAACATTTAAGGGCACATATCTTTTTGTTCTTCGTGAAGTACAACCACATCAGGAAATTAATATATTATGTATTAGTTACTCTGCAAACCTGAATATGAATGCAGTCATCGAAGTGTCACACAGAATCTGTTTAACATAACAAAAAAGGCCTTCATGTCTCCTTTTGTATTTGAGTGCTTGTTTGTGTGTTGTATTGACAGTTTGAAGTCTGACATGCTGGCGTAATTGTAGAAGAGAGACAGGGGAAAACAACATTTTACCTTTTTATGTGGATGCGTTTTTTGAAACTGCATTCTCTCGCTCTGTCATGCACAAGATGTTCTGTCGGGGGGAAAAAAGGCTCTTATGTAATTAATCCTATCCAAATCCTACAAAAGTAGGCCAGTAAAATAATTACTCAGATGAATAAAAAACAAAAAGAAATGAGAGAGAAGAAGGAGTAGAGGAAGGAATAATTTAAGTGAAGTGGCTAATAGGTTTGTTTGATATACACTCTATTGGCTGGAGTCTCAGCCATTCTCTGTCCTCTACCTACACCGTGACTGAATGAAGGTGTTGTATGCTTCTCATTTACCGTAGTACTAGTGATTTTAAGGTTTGGGTTTGCTCTGTGGACCGGGGAGGCTTCCACCACAACACAACTCATCATGGCAGTAACCATGGTGACATAAAGTCGAGCTGTGTACAGACTATTGATCATTCTCTGAGCTGCCATCTTTATCATCCAAATAATTCCCCATCCCTGAGGCGACTACCACCTGTAGTATCCTTCACTCTCTCAATCTGACAGTTTTCATCAACATTCATATACATTTCTCACTCTGCTTTATGTTATTGTGTCCAGGTAAGATATTATTATCAATATTAATAATTAAGCATTGATCTTGATTTTTTTTTTTTCAATTTCAAGCATTGAAATTGAATTTTTCATTGATCCAAGTCAATGCTGTTTTGTTTTTTTATTTTTTTTCTGTGTCAATGCC
>NC_045753.1:8479480-8493686 GCF_008692095.1 Etheostoma spectabile
CAGACACCCCATTCAGAGAAGGTCAGGAGCGAGACCTGAAGGCAGTCTTGAAAGGGACAGATCCCTCCATCCCGCTGGTGTTTGTCAGCGGGAACCATGACCTGGGCAACACCCCCACTCCTAGGACTCTGGAGCAGTACTGCAGTGCTTGGGGAAATGACTATTTCAGCTTCTGGGTGAGCAGACATTTAAGAATGTTTAATTAGTAGCAGAAGTAGTAAAGATGCAGCCAGTAGTATTGGCTGTTGCTTGGACGGCTTATTATGACCATGGGCCCTGGGCACAAATATGCTTAAGGGCTCCGAACTACAAACGCATGCATGTTTTTCTTAGCAAACCCTTTCCCTGCTCACTAGGGCTGGGTGTGGTTTAAAAGTAATGATACCAGTTCCAATAAAGTAATTACCCTAGCCCTACCGGTAATACCTAAATAACCCTCAAAGTGATACTGATACTAATAGAGTACTTCATTTGATACCTTTTTTCTCCCATTCAATTCAAATAGAGTGTACAAAACAACACAGCATCGACATCACAGATTATTTATTCATTTACTTACATTATTTATTTTCTATGGTGAATATATACATACAGTGGGGAGAACAAGTATTTGATACACTGCTGATTTGGCAGGTTTTCCTACTTTACAAAGCATGTAGACGTCTGTAATTTTTATCATAGGTCCACTTCAACTGTGAGAGACGGACTCTAAAACAAAAATCCAGGAAATCATATTTTTTAAATAATTAATTTGCATTTTATTGCATGTCATAAGTATTTGACACATAAAAAAAGCAGAACTTATTATTTGGTATAGAAACCTTTGTTTGCAATTCCAGAGATCATACGTAGTTCTTGACCAGGTTTGCACACACTGCAGCAGGGATTTGGGGATTTTCTCCAGATCCTTCAGGTTTCGGGGCAGTCGCCGGGCACTTTCACATTCACTTTGGGTCACTTTCAGCTCCTTCCAAAGACTTTCTATTGGGTTCAGGTCTGGAGACTGGCTAGGCCACTCCAGGACCTTGAGAGGCTTCTTACGGAGCCACTCCTTAGTGTGCCTGGCTGTGTGTTTCGGGTCGTTGTCATGCTGGAAGACGCAGCCACGACCCATCTTCAATGCTCTAACTGAAGGAAGGAGGTTGTTGGCCAAGATCTCGCGATACATGGCCCCATCCACCCTCCCCTCAATACTGTGCAGTCGGCCTGTCCCCGTTGCAGAAAAGCATCCCCAAAGAAGGATGTTTCCAGCTCCTTGCTTCACGTTTGGGATGGTGTTCTTGGGGTTGGACTCATCCTTCTTCTTCCTCCAAACACTGCGAGTGGAGTTTAGACCAAAAAGCATCAGACCACATGACCTTCACCCGATCCTCCTCTGGATCATC
Organism: Etheostoma spectabile; assembly: GCF_008692095.1. Classification (NCBI taxonomy): domain Eukaryota; kingdom Metazoa; phylum Chordata; class Actinopteri; order Perciformes; family Percidae; genus Etheostoma; species Etheostoma spectabile. Next base: position 8,480,866 of record NC_045753.1, read on the forward strand.
CAGATGGTCATTGGCAAACTTCAGACGGGCCTGGACCCCATGTCAAAAACATTACCCGGTCTGCCTACTTCCACCTACGAAACATCAATCGCCTCCGCCCCTCCCTTACCCCCCACACTGCCGCCATCCTTGTTCACAGTCTTGTCACTTCCCATCTGGATTTCTGCAACTCTCTTCTCTTTGTTCTCGCTCACAAATCCCTCCATATACTTCAAATGGTTCAGAATTCAGCCTCCCGCATCATAACTCAAACTACCTCCATCCACCACATCACTCCTGTCCTCCAACAGCTCCAGTGTCTCCAGGTCCAGTTCCATATCCAATTCAAAGTCCTCCCTTTTGCATTGAAGGCCATACACAACCCCCCCCCATATTTATCAGATTTTCTCCAGCATCCCACTCCCTCCCGCTCCCCCAGATCCTCTTCCTCCATACATCTCTCTGTCCCCTCCGCCCGTCTCACCACCATGGGTAGCAGAGCATTCAGCTGCTCTGCTACCGGTCTCTGGAAGTCATTACCCCCACAACTCAAAACACTGCCTATTCCACTTAAATGTCTATTGCTCTACCTTTTTCTGTTATTGTTGTATAGTATTTTTTTTTCTCTTTTTAAAATGTCTTATGTATGTATACCCTGTATGTATACCCTGTATGGCGTCCTTGAGGTGTTTTAAATAAAATGCATTGTTATATGTAAATATGCATGTTTCTCTTTTTGTGGTTTGTAAATGTAGGACATTAAAAAGATTGTGTTAAAGATAAATTATATTAATATAAAGCTATTCATGATGATTATTATAAAGCAGAAAGGCTGGGTACCGTATTTAATACTTTTCGGCACCAACTAAATTGCCTCTAAAGTATCAAGTATCGAAAAAATGCATCGCCATGCAAATACCAAATTTTAATATATAAATAGTAAATCTCATCAGTGTGCCCATAAGCGTGCAGCATGCATCTACAGAGATCTTATAATGTTTGTTATTGGCTGCCTAATGTTACACATCATAGAGGCATGCAGGAAAAAAATCTTTGTTACACACAGAGAGCTGAAAAATAAATGGAAACAAATTGTTAATTGTTATTAAAGTATTGCTTAGGAGCCAGCCCTATAAAGCAGTGTAAAAGGGGTAGGATTAAATAAGCTTCTGCTTCTCCCCATTCCTTTTTAGACAGGTTAAATTATATTTAGTTTTAGTTTTTGTTCTTTTAGTTTTTATTGTACTACTTTTTCACATAATTGAAATAAAGCATTCATTCATTCATACTCGTCATGTGAATGAAGCATTCAGTTGCATAAAATGCCACCATCACTCCTCCCCAACACAAATGATATGATATGTGGGATGTACTGTGCATGGATGTGCTGTCCTATGGGCTAATCACAGGTCACATTAAAGCTATAGAGCGCGACTAATATTAATCAACATCCATTACATTCAAGCTATTGGCAAATTAGTTGATAAAAGGCTTATTATGTAAATGTGCTGTATTTATATAGCGCTTTTCCAGTCTTAACAACTGCTCAAAGCGCTTTTACATCTACAGGAAACATTCACACACATTCATACACTGTGGCCGAGGCTGCCGTACAAGGTGCCACCTGCTCATCAGATAAACACTCACACACATTCACACTCCGATGCGCAGCACCGGGGGCAACTCGGGGTTCAGTGTCTTGCCCAAGGACACTTCGACAATGACTGCAGAGGCGGGGGATCGAACCACCAACCTTCCAATTGGCAGGCAACCGCTCTACCACTGAGCCAATTATTATTATTATTATTATTAAGCCAATCAGCGCCACAAAACACTCGCTGTATTTGCAAAATGGTGTAGTTCGGTGACAGTCGCGCGCAGGAGCTCGAGTGATGTTTTGTACATCCCCAACGAGAAAGAACAACAGCAGCGTTCAACTTCAGAGACAGGTGAAGGCATGGCTGAAAACCCGAAAAAGCACCAATGAAAGGTTTCAGTTAGAGATTGTACTGCTAAGAAAGACCTACATTTTCAACGGAAGGATTTAAAACCCCAAAAAGTTTGGTTACTACTTGGTACTGGGTAATTTCGGTCCATACTGCTCACAGGACTTGGGCGCACAAAAGCACAGTGCCAAGTAACCTGCACACCGTGTACTATCTTGCAGTTATGTGGATTATTTTGGTATGTGACATCAGCCGTATTTTGGCTCTGTGCGTACCATGTACAGCTGCAGCATACGTTGTCTTTCAAGCCGTACCCCCGCTATTTAGTATTGTACTTTCATAAAAATGGGGAACTCACGTAAACAGAAAAAAAGGGAGAGAGCCAGAGCTGTCCTGACATTTAATCTGTAGAATGGGTCAAGCTTTAAAAACTCAGTGTCCTACATTGCCCATAATGCAACTCAATAACAACTTCCATTAGACCTTCCCTGCCTTGTAAATACCTACGTTTTCCAAACTCCACTCTAGTTTGTAATGCAGGTTTTCTGTTATAAATTTGAAGTCTAATTTGAGATAGCTCAGATGACATCACTATGATATCATCAGGGTTATTTTTTCAGACTTTTGAAAGCATCCCCCAGAGCCATGCAACATTACAAAACTGTTTTGGCCGGCCCACCCATATGGGAGTTTATTTCATGTTAAAATCATGGTGACATTTACATGTATGCCCACTCCCATATATACAGAGTTTTTTTTACATGTTTCTAATCACTTGAACAAACCTCCAAGCCGCCCTCCACTCCAGGGCCTTGCTCACAGGCTCACTTTGCCCATGCGTTAACCAGTGTACAAGCAGTAGAAGTGGACATTTTGAAAGAAAACAATTCTTCATTGATGTTCTTTGTGGAAGTTAGGCTTTGCAGCAGTATAAGTTATACATAAAAATGAATAACTGTGGGAATACAAAAGTTGGGCTAGTAGACAATGTGCTATAAAATTAGTTGTTGTTGTTGTTTGAGAAATGAATGAGGTGTAGGTAACCTCTCTGTCTTCTTCTTCCTTTTGTCTCAGGTGGGCGGGGTCTTTTGCCTGGTTCTGAACTCCCAGTTGTTCTACGACGCCTCGGCCTGCCCTCAGCTGAAGGAGGCCCAGGAGACATGGCTGGAGGAGCAGCTGAGCAGGGCTTCCTCCTCAACGGTAGATTGGCACAATTCTATTCTTATCTGATTTATGAAGATGTTCAGCTAGATAATGTCGTGTTTGGAAATCGCTGCCGTCTGCAGCCATTTGACACAACAATTGGATTTTTGTCTTTGGAGATCGGCAATGAACCCATCCCCTCACGTCTGTCTCTGTTCAGGAACCCAAACCCAAACACATTCTGGTGTTCCAGCACATTCCTCTGTACCTAAAGAGCCCCGATGAGGAGGACAACTACTTCAACCTGCAGACGGAAGTCAGACAAAATCTGCTGGACAGGTTCAAGAGGGCAGGTAGGACAGCAGGATTTTGTTACTCCAGTTACTGTGTTTTACTACAGTTACTTGTCACTGATCAGGTTTGTGTCCAGTATTTTGCTCAAGGGCACTTCAGCATGACAAACAGTTTGCATTGTTTCTTCTAACTACAAGGTCTTGCCAATCCAGATTTGTGTACGTCTTTGTTTGGCTACAATGTCCTAACTTTTAGTTGGAAGTCACAAGAGAGATAAGAGCTTTGAAAGTTTTCAAAGTTAAGCAGCTTCCAAAACCTTAAAATATCAGCAGTATTCCCTGTAATAATGGATTTAGGCCACTTCGAAGTGGTCTTACATTTCTTGGCTTAATACCTCTTAGCTAATATTCCCGTTAAACCTGTTCATTTTTAGCATATCTAACTGGAGCACAGTTAAGATCCCAGCCCAGAGGATTAATATGCCATTAGCCAGAGCCGTAGGAGGAGCTCCAGGCACGCACACACACAAACACACACACACACACACTGGTGTAATTGAATTAATGAATGTATTCACTCCCTATAAGAAGAATAATTCCATAATCAAAATCCTTTGTTGACAGCTTATAAGAGTCTGATACAAGGGTATCGGGACAGGAAACTCTCACAAGGACAATACGTCTTTAAGAAAACACTCAAACACACACACGATTGCACGCACACACACACACACACACACACACACACTGCCGATTGACAGGACCGCTCATACGCCCATGTGTCATGCTTCTCAATCATGCATCAGGGTGACTGTCGGGGGATGGTATTTGTTTAATTATCCAACCATTATTCGAGCATGCATTTAACCATGTTGGCCCGTTTTGGTCTGATAACCCATCTCCCTCATAATTGATTGCTCATCCAAGGGAACACTTGTTAAAGATTTAAAGGGCAGTTGGTACAAGCTTATTATATGCAGGAACGGAGGCTATTACTATTTGTGTAGAACACGCTACGCACAAGTCCTTTCTCATCCACACTTTTGTTCACACATGTCTTGCCATCAGTAAAAAATTCCGACTACATACTTCAAACATATGTATTGTATGAACCATAACCATACGTGTGTTCATGGTTATTAAAAATTGATGGCAGACATGCTGTAATGATGAGTACACTGCATGGCTTTCCCATGTTTGGAAGGACACTGGTTTACAGCCAGAAAAAGGATGTGATTTGGTTACAGTCTGTGAGTTATCATGTCATTGTCGTATTTTGCTCGTCACGTTCACGCACCTTCTCTGTCCTGTCCCACACATAACAATGGGCTCAAGCAAAATGTCAAGATCTGTCTTTTGAATTTATCTGGAAATTTCTACTGCTCGGATGTAGAATTTTAATGTTACTGTTAAGTTATCCTTCGTTTTCCCCGATTTGTAGTGATTAAGATCATAGGAATGAAATGAAGTGCAGCGCAGCTTTATCATTGTTAATAGCTCTACATAAGACAGCTAAATGTACTAAATCTAAAACAAAAATGTTGATGACTTGACAGAAGTAATCAAACCAGTCATTATTGATTTATATACAGCCTTAGTCTCTTTGTTCTTTCCGCTCTCCTCTGATCCCCTGGTTTTTTCTTTCATCCTCCTTCTGCTCTCTCCATATCCAATTAGGAGTGTCTTGGTTACTGATGCTGTAACGTCTGCGCTCTGAATCTTCTGTAGTATGTCCTGGAGTCATGCTTGTACAGTAAAAGAGCCTGACTGTAATCATCGTTGTGCTCTGTGTCAGTTTGTGATAGAGCTGCTACTACTACTAGGTTTTTAATGGTGAGGTTCCATAAAGGGAAATGCAAACAGCATCCTCCGGGTCTGTAAAATGAAGCCAATGCGGAAGAATGGCCACTTTAATCTGGCTTCCAAAGGGAATTATGGGAGTCCATGGAGGACGTCTATGTTCTACACAGTCTATGGGGAATGTTTCTTTGTTGCTCGGTGGATTGGTCCACCACTTTGATCCAGATTCTATCTCCAACGCGAGCTTGCCAATTTTTTTAATTTTTTTTTAAGTAAAATGTCATGGCAACTATTTGATGGATTGTCATGCCATTTGTTCAGATATTCTTGGTCCCAAGAGAATGAATCCTAATGACGTTGGTGATGGCTTTGATGAATTGCCATGAAATGACATATTGAGATTCAATAACTATGGTTATGAATGGCATTATGTCGTTTCGTTCATCAGTCTATCCGTTTTAGATATTGGTTGTCAAAGGTTAAGGTTACTGTGACATCACAAAACCAGCTTTTGGCCGTAACTCAATCATTTCTATGCTAATTATGTCAAATTTCACACAATTTATGAGTTAAAATAAAGAAGCGACATTTTACTTTTCACCGTGACATCATAATGTTCTGCAAAAATGCTTTTCTGGTCATTTTTCAACAGCATAAATGGAAATTGTGACCATATTTCCTATTTGGTCAGATTCTGAATCTTGGTTGCCCATCTTAAAACTGGTGATTTTATGGATTTTCAGGGCTGCGGGGTTGAAGAAGCATCCCCGTTTTAGAATGTGTAGCTTCTTTGCAGCAACATCCATAATCAAAACATTGTCTACTGTCATGGCTACAACTTTGTGTTCTATTCTGTTCTTCTAGAAGTCAAGCATAAGCACATTTGCTGATATTGAGCTTTAGGTTATTCAGCTTATGATTGTCGTTGCACCATGTGTTGAAGCTCTTTATCAGTCCTGTGTACTCCTTTGTAATAAAATAAATAAATAAATAAAAATAGTCTCTTAAGTGAACACAGCATGTTTCTCACTGGAAATCATTCACTGGAATCACAAATGTCAAAAAGTACACTTTTATTAAATTCACTATTAGTGAGTCTTCACTACATATACAGTAAAGAGTCTGGACGGATATGGGTGTAAAACGCTACTTGACTGGGTGGTGGAGACATACAACAACGAGGCTGTAATTCTAGTTTTGTATGTTAGCTGCAAAATAAAGGAATTGTAAAAACCTCCAAGAAGTAGGAGTTCCCTGTAGGGCAAACAAGCGCCCGGTAAGAAAATCCCAATGGAGAGATTGTTTGCTTTTTTGGGAAGAAAACAATTGAAATACACGTAGAATTGCAGAAAATTAGGATATGTTATTTACTGCATGTTGGGGAAAAAACAAGAGCCAGGGCAAGTGTGTTGTTTGTCTTCCTGTGTATGCGACGAGGGGCTGTTTCCTCTCATCCGTGGTAAATTACATCCCTTCTGGACATACATTGGTTATGGGAATTTTTTTATTTTTTATTTTTTATTCTCTGCATTGCGTTATTCACGCATCGTCTCCCTCCCATGTTGGTCTGTCCTCACCGCTGCACCCTGTGATGGGAAGCCTCCAGATGTGCGCTTATACTCAGCTGATCATTACTGTCATTACAGTAAAGGGCAGCATCTTTAACCTCACACACACACACACACGCACACACACACACACACACACACACACACACACACACACACACACAGACAGTTTTGTCTCTTTTGCTAAAAAAAAGATTAAGGTCCTCACCAGAACAGTTAAGCATTGGCACAGACAAAGCATAAGTGTCATTTTTCCACTGAGATTTTCATTAAGTATGAAGTTGACAAGGATAAGTCTCTGTCTATGTTTGTGCTGCCAGCACTTAAATAATTTTACCTTCAAAGACAAATGTAGTTCCATCAACAGTTGAAGGATTACCTTTTTTTTTTAGTGGAAAAAGAATTAGTGTCGAGATCCCTTCAAGGAGTTCTGGAAAGCTCATTACAATTCTCTTTGTACCAATAACACATGGACTTTGTTTAAAAAAAATTCTTCACGGATATTCTTCTAAGTTAGTGTTAGAAAAATTATGATACATACTATTTCTCTGATTATTGTTAAAACTATTTGCATAAGAATACCATATTATACCGAGCACTCTAAACAAGATAACCATGGAGCCATGGTCTGTCCTGGTGAAAGGGGCAGGATGTTTCTGGGGGCAGAGCAGGCGGAGGACATTCCCAGGCCCAATGAGATAAACCGACAACATCCACTTTGTATTAACATCCAATTAGTATAAATAAGCGGCTCTAGAGAGCTTCCAGTTAGGTATTTTATTTACAATTCTGTAGTGGGGAAACTGTCTCCTTGTGTTCACTAGTAAAAATGAACTTTGATACTACTTCAGTGGTCACTGTCTATTCTTGATAATTAAATTATTCTAACAGCTAGCTACCTCAAAAGTTCTTATTGGGTCTTAAGCCAAACCAAACAACAGTCTGGCAAGAACACAGAGGTGAAATTGGTCGACTGTCCTCATTCGTTTTGTAATAATTCAAAATGACCAAAATGGAATCGTTGGTAGTTACAACAACATATGTAAGTGCTCACTGCGGTGTGTAACTGAGTTCCTCGACCACTCTTTTTGTGGTGTCAGTTGACTCACAGCAGCTGGGGATTTGGCGCAGTATTTGTGAGGTTGTCATACTGCCTTCTGCAGTCCCCCGCCACTCCAGGGACATATGATGGAAGTAGAGAAATACTCCCCTGCAGACAAAGAAATACACTTAATTGATTTTTCCTCATTGAGGTATTTTTCATTTTCTCGTCCTACTCATTTTCCGCATGTGTGCGCGCATGTGTTTGTGTGTGTGCGTGTGTGTGTGTGTGTGTGTGTGTGTGTGTGTGTGTGTGTGCGCATTTTGCATATAAATTGCTCAGCATTGGTGCATTTTTCTATGCATGATATATTCTACAGGAAGAATCTATATGTTATCTCAGTAGCACAGCTGCACATGGTAGAGGTGCGACTCCAATTAGTCTTCTAGACTTAGTCTGGCTCGTCGGAGTGAGCGGTTCCACCCTGGGAACTGTTGACTGCATTCCAGCTCATATTAATGATACACTGTCTCTGCGTGATGACCCCCTCCCGGGAAGCTAAAGCTTTCCCTTTTTTGGTTTAATTGCACAAGCAGTTAATATGTTTTTGGATCCAACTTTGATTTGGTTGATATTAAATATTGCCTTTAATTCTGCACAAAGCTATTAAATTGAGATTCATATGATTCGAGTTGAATCAAAGGATATGTTTCAAACGCTCAACTAAAGCCCTATTTGCAAGGGCAACGTTTCGTGCGGTGCAGTCACACGGGATAAGCAACGTCTGTATTTTGCTGGAATTTACTGACGTAATCCCCAGCATATATGATGTCAAGACAGATAAAAACTTCTCATTCATAATTGCAGCCAATACAACCCCAAATCACTGAGATGCCGATTCGCATGGGATTAAAATAATCACACCTCTGTGATTGGTGAAATATGGTAATTTGCGATGGAATTTTTACCTTAAAGTACCTATATTATGAAAAAAAATCACTTTTTCTGGGATTTGGGGTGTTATTTTGGGTCTCCGGTGCCTCCACACGCATTCAAACTTGGCACATAATAAACCTTGCTGTTTTGAGTGAGATACGGTTTCTGAATGTCCTCTGCCTTCAGTCACCGATGGAGCTGTTCAAAATCTCCATGGCATTCTACCTCACTAGCCGAGACGAGGTGGCTAACCTTAGCATGCTAGCTTGTTCTCAATGGCGAAACACTGCTACAACACACATTTCTACACCATAATCTACAAAAGACCTACTTCCATGTCCCTGTTCTGCAGGTATTCCACAAGTGTGCCCTCATTTAGAAACAATCTCCCAGCTAATCCTGCGTTGTACTGACCAAAGTTGGAAAAACAGTAGCTAGCTGATGTTATGATAACCGAGCTACTGCCCATGAGCGACTCCCAACAAAGTATAGAAGTGAGATGTCTCACTCTGAAAATATATTTAAAAAATGGTGTTTTTTGAAAATGAAACCATGTAAACCTATTCTTGTACAACCTCAAAATACAATAATGAAACTGAAAATGAGAATGATATGGGCACTTTAAATAATCCATGGCAGACTTGCGCGGGATTAAGATCACAGACGACTTCCGCAACTACAGTATAACAAATTACTAGAGGTCCCCAGGTAATACCCGTCCCATGTAAATAGGGCTTAAGTCTGTCAACTTGTTTTTACTTTCTTGTGGTATTTACTACTTAGTAGAAGACTTTTCAGTCGCCACACTACAGCCAGTCTGTTGGTAACAGCCACACAAAGCGCTAAACACCCTGGAGAAATGACTTTACTCCTATTACTGTACTGTATGGGTACATGTGTTTGTCCTCGACAGTGTCATGAATTGGAGTCATAGTAAATAATTCTATCTTTGCCCCCACCTACGCCAGTTTTTCAATGCCTGAGTGCAACTCAGCCAGCAGTTAGTTACTGCAAGCAGAGGAAGAAAGATATGTAGTTTTCTTGCTCTATTAGGATGTTGAATTTAGAGAGAACAGGTTTTATGCTTATCAAGAATATCTTCAGAGAAGATTGAATTCCCATTGCTGGAGGCCAGTGTCTTCATTTTTGATAAGGCGACTAGAGAAACCGAAATCCCAGCTCTTAGCCTCTCCTCTCCCCATGGAAGGAGCACTGTAATTAGATTTCTTTCCTCCTCCTCCTTCTCCTGCAAGATTCATATCCTACCTCCAGAATACCTTCAGTGCGCATGCAAACAAGGCCAAATGCATGCACATTTACAGACAGATAAATACTTCCACGTTGCCTCCAAACCCTGAAGAAGAAAATCCAAAAACAACAGTTGCAGCTGAGAAAATTCCTTGGAATTCCCAACACTGCTAGCAGCGGTAGAGTTGTACATACAGTAGCTAATTAGAGGTGAAGATAAGCCATGTGCCTCGCTGCATAGTCTCTTTGTCTTTCCCCCTCGGTCTTTTACTCTTTCTCTCTCTCGGTTGTCTTTATCAGCAAGGGTCCTTCTCTGTTCAAAAGCAAAGTCACATTTATCATCTTCTGGGGATTGGATAAGAGGCCACGGTTAAGCCTTTAACCCCTTTGTTTTAATGGTGAGCCTGAATAATGCTTTTGCTTTCTCTCATTCTGTGTTTGTCTTCGTCTCACTCTGTCTTCGTTCTTTAATGGGGACGACCTGGGTATTCAGACCAGAAAAGAGGGCCTGCCATAGTTGGGGCATGTTTTTTCAGATACTAGTAAGATGATACGATCCAGGAAGGCCAGCTTACGTAATGGTTTCTTTGAGTTTGAGGGCTTATCAGACACTGGAACAAGTTTGTAATACTATGAGAATGCATTTTACAATTCAAGAAGGTCATGACTGTGACAGTCATATATCTTACCACCAGATCAATTACATGGTCAAATACCGACCATGAAAGTGTATGTGAAGATATTTTATTGGCCAACGTAGTGTCTTGCTCGATGACTTGCATTTCGTTGCGGCGAAAGTTTAACCAGGTTTGGCTTTTTTGCCAGTCCTTTTGTGTTGGTGGCAAAGCAGTGGCCTCATTGAAATGAATGAGGAGGCCGTGTTTTTTCCATTCTGTCTGAACACAGCCGTAGTGTACTGATCCATCATGTCTTCAAGCCTAATACGCACTGGACTGTTAGAATGGTCGATATCCATCGAGCAATCCTCAACACTTCCTGTTCATTTACTGTTTCGATTGTATATCGATTGAAATGTTGATGAAGGTCCTGCCTTGTTTCTGCTGTTTGCTTTTCTCTTCCGCAGCAGGTTAAAAGTAATTGAGATTTGGGTAACCACAGATGCATATGACTACATTTCCCTTGTTTATGGACTTACTATGCAGCAGAAATCTGTTACACGCTACACTCTGCTACATGTGTGTCAGAAACACCTGAAAATATACAGGTAAAAGCCAGTAAATTAGAATATTTTGAAAAACTTTATTTATTTCAGTAATTGCATTCAAAAGGTGTAACTTGTACATTATATTTATTCTGCACACAGACTGATGCATTCAAATGTTTATTTCATTTAATTTTGATGATTTGAAGTGGCAACATGAAAACCAAAACCGGTGTCACAAAATTATATTACTTAAGGCTAATACAAAAAGGGAGTTTTTAGAATGTTGGCCAACTGAAAGGTATGAAAATGAAAATACGAGCATGTACATACTCAATACTTGGTTGGAGCTCCTTTTGCCACATTACTGCATTAATGCGGCGTGGCATGGAGTCGATGAGTTGCTGCACTGCCAGGTGTTATGAGAGCCCAGGTTGCTCTGATAGTGCCTTCAACTCTTCTGCGTTTTTGGGTCGGGCATTCTGCATCTTCCTTTTCACAATACCCCACAGATTTCTATGGGGCTAAGTTCAGGGGAGTTGGCTGGCCAATTTAGAACAGAAATACCATGGTCCGTAAACCAGCACGGGTAGATTTTGCGCTGTGTCAGGCGCCTGTCCTGTTGGAACCTGAAATCTCATCTCCATAGAGCAGGTCAGCGCAAAGCATGAAGTGCTCTAAAACTTGCTGGTAAACGGCTGCGTTGACCCTGGATCTCAGGAAACAGAGTGGAAACTTTACACCTAGACTTCAGGCAACGTGGATCCTGGCCTCTCCTGTCTTCCTCCAGCTCCTGGGACCTCGATTTCCAAAGGAAATGCAAAATTTGCTTTCGTCAGAAAACATGACTTTGGACCACTCAGCAGCAGTCCAGCTCTTTTTTTCCTTAGCCCAGGTGAGACGCTTTTCGCGCTGTTTCTTGGTCAACAGTGGCTTGACACGAGGTATGCGCAGTTGAAACCCATTCTTTCAAGCGTCTCTGGTGGTGGATCTTGAAGCACTGACTCCACAGCTGTCCACCTCCTTGTGAATCTCCCCCACATTTTTGAATGGTTTTTTTTTCACAATCTTGACTAGGGCGCGGTGACCCTATCGCTTGTACACTTTTTCTGACCACAGTTTTTCCTTCCCTTTGCCTCTCATTAATGTGTTTGGACACAGAGCTCTGAGAACAGCCACCCTCTTCAGCAATACTTTTGTTGCTTTCCCTCCTTGTGCAATGTGTCGATGGCGCCTTTTGGCAGCTGTCAAATCTGAAGTCTTCCCCATGTTTGTAGGCTTCAGAACTGGACTGAGAGACCATTTAAAGCCCTTTGCAGGTTGTTTTGAGTTAATCCGCTGATTAGTTTGTGGCACCAGGTGTCTTCAAAATTTAACCCTTACACAAATTCTAATTTTGTGACACACGGAATTTGGATTTTCATTTGTTGCCACTTCAAATCATCAAAATTAAATGAAATAAACATTTGAATGCATCAGTCTTGGTGCAATGAAAAATATAATGTACAATTACACCTTTTGACTGCATTACTGAAATAAATCAAGTTTTTCAAAATATTCTAATTTACTGGCTTTTACCTGTATGCTTTTCTCGCCTACATTTTTACCCCCAAAAAAGTGATGCAGTTTCCAAATACTTTTGCCCTCCTGGATGACCCTGAGGTCATTGGAAAGTTAACACTCTCAATTTGTTGTTTCTAGTGG
>NC_045753.1:8493696-8494098 GCF_008692095.1 Etheostoma spectabile
CTAGGCCTTACTGACACAGAGTTAAAGAGGTTAGAACACAGAATTTCTATTTCCGCCCAAGTAAATCATCTGTAAAATTAATAAAAAACACTACTGTAAGTATATCAAATGGGCTACATACAAAAATAGTACCCTAGCCACATGTCTCAACTAACGAAAAAATCCAGAAAAAATGACTTATAAATGGATTTTATATAAATGATTTCTACAGATCTGTCTTTGCGTTTTTCTTATTTCTTATTTCTAAAAAAGCCCAAAAAGTGCAAAATACAATACTTCTGAAATACAAAAACTGACTTTGACTTTCCACTATCAAATTTGTGTGATTGAGCGATTCTTTTTTTTTAAAGCATAATTTCATAGAACGCGCCGGGTTTTTTGCAAAGCCCATCTACCGCTCCG
>NC_045753.1:8494108-8494193 GCF_008692095.1 Etheostoma spectabile
TGCTCATGAGCCAGTCAGAGTAGTTCCCTGCACCACGCAGCTTGGTTTCTAGATGTAGACAGTCCCAGAGGACAGAGTAACGGGA
>NC_045753.1:8494203-8494318 GCF_008692095.1 Etheostoma spectabile
ACAGATAGCAGTCGGTTTTACGTCGGTCTCAAGGTTTACCAGTTTACCAGAAAACGCAACATTTTGTCCCTTCTGTGTTGTTTTTCAGACACCAGCAGTGACCAGTGCTAGTCGG
>NC_045753.1:8494328-8494425 GCF_008692095.1 Etheostoma spectabile
GTCTGTTAGCTGTTAGCTCCTCTAGGACGCACCGGTGCTAATCTCCTCGCATCCGCTGCAATGTTGTTTATGGATATGGTTTAATTTTGCGTTACAT
>NC_045753.1:8494435-8494788 GCF_008692095.1 Etheostoma spectabile
ATTTCTTCTGTAAAGCCGTGCCTGTCTTGAATCTCTCCTCTACTCTCTCTCCTCTTACTCTCCGCGCCCGGCCACACAGCGGCCCGGTCCACACTTCTGACATTTGTCTACAGTTTTAATTTTTTATTAACACCGCTGTATATTGTTAAGTATGAGGGGCAAACCTGTATTTGTGCCAGTGTTTCCGCGGGTAACTCTGCTATCGCGGCCGCCACGGCAAAGAACACAGAAGAAGTTACTGAATGCAACTAACTTCAGTTGGTAGAGTAATAGTGTGAGACCGAGGGCTGGACCTGGACCTGGACCTGGGCCAGAAATGTGACCCATGGCCAGAATATCATAGTTCATAAAAA
>NC_045753.1:8494798-8495794 GCF_008692095.1 Etheostoma spectabile
CAGTGAAGATACAGACGTTTCATACACACGGCGTGTGTTTCCGCCGTTCGACCCGTGCTGGACCCGTCCATAATGATCAGCCGTCTCTCTGTGAGTAGCGTCCATCACACTCCCTCTCGCAGTTATAAAGAGCCTATGTGACAATAAAATTTGTTTTGGTTAAAATCAACAAATAATCGTAAGAATAATCGCAATCAAAATTTTGATCAAAATAATCGTGATTATCATTTTGGCCATAATCGTGCAGCCCTACTGCACAGTCACTTTAATGTAAAAGTAAACTATACAATATTTCTATATTAGTGGATTCCAAGTGTGAATGATCAGAAAACGGAAATACTTACGTAAAGTACAAGTACCTCCTTCAATGACTAACTTTTTTAATGTTCAAATATTTTAGTCTATTTAAATATAGTTCTTATTAAGTTTATACAAGTTCCCAGACTCCGTTCAAAGGCGGCGAGCTACATAGGCCTACCGTGCATGAATTTGCACTTCCTGTTTTAGGCCTGTAAATAGAGAAACCCTAAAAAACGATTCAAGCAATTTTAACATATCAAAATGGTCCTAGTCAATTAGAACAGCTTTTAGGTGATTACACACTCAAACTTCACATATGATGACTTAGATCACATATATCATTTTGCTTATTGGTGGGTGTCTAAAAGTAACATAAGTGAGGCCTTAGATTAATATAATGAGCCCATTTCCTGTATTGGCCACAACCTAGATATGCCTATCATGCACCCCCAACCCCCTCTCCTGACAAAATCCTTATTTTTCCTAATCCTAATCTTTATTGAAAGGTCTGAGTTTGTTTAATATGAATATGTGTTATGGTTTGGTGTTTATGTCCTGTGTTATTGTTTAGTCTGTTTCCTGTATATGTTTCTTGGCCTGGTTCTGTCTTGTCTCATGTTTTTTTGTAAGGTTTTTGTTCTGGTCTTGTTTGTGTTCTGTTTTTCCTGTTTTATTTTGAAGTCTGGTCTCTGTCTC
>NC_045753.1:8495804-8496595 GCF_008692095.1 Etheostoma spectabile
TATTTAGTTCTACTTCCTGTGCTTTCCCGCCTCCGTGATTACCTGATGTTTTCCTCCTGTTTCCCAGCCCTCTTGTCACCTTCCTATTGTTTCCTCATTACCCACTGTACTTAGTCTTTGTGCCTTCTATGTCCTGTGTCAGAGCTTTGGTTCTGTTTGGCGCGTTATGGGTTCCAGCCCGTTTCATCAGATGTCTTCCCTGCAGTTTACCTTCCCCGTGAGTTTTGACAGCCCCAGTGCCCCGGTTTTTGTTTTCCCCGGTTCCTTGGTTTTTGTATTGTGCTTGGACTCTGTTTTTGTTAAATAAATCTTTATTTTGAAACCTCTGCTACTCCCCTGCTGTCCTATGCTTTTAGGTCGTCCTTCATCCCGCGTAACAATATGAATGTTAACAGTGAACCTTTTGGTTTGCACTACCTATTTTATCCCTGTGAATAGGGAAACCCTGTCACATCTTATGGTGATAAGATGTGACATCTTATGATGATAAGATGTCACATCTTATGATGAAAAGATGTGACAATCAACAACCGTGTCCATTGCAAGCATCAGGAATGTCAGGGTTGGCAATATGGGCCGCCTTCCGTATTCCAACCTGGTAGTTAACCCTCCTGATGTGTTGCTCCCAACTCCTCCCACATGCGGAAAGTGTAGCCATCCACATTGTTTGAGTGGGCAAGCTGCTTGTCATCTTAGTTGCAGCTGTCGCTGTGGTGCTGTTGTACACCCTGCTACCCTGCCCTGAACCCTGCTGCATCCCGCTACGTCCACCTATGCTCTGCTATGCCACG